>NC_052135.2:53888169-54195395 GCF_016086655.4 Lepeophtheirus salmonis
AGTTTTTGGGCCAAATAAAACACCACAAACAAGCCCCAGCCACCATATTCCCCGGATTTGTCCCCATATCATTTTTTTACAAAACTGAATAGACCTATGAAAGAACAGTGATTTGCACCGCATATGGACATAAAGACTATATCGGTGGGAGAGCTCTAGGCTACACCAAAATGCACCTATGAGAAGTGCTTAGGGGATTAGAAAAAGTGTTTGTAACTGGGGGGATTACTTTAAAGGGGCCAATATAAATATTGATGAATAAATAAATATATTATTCCTAAAAATACAAAGTCACCTTACTTTTTGAACACATCTCGTATTAAAATGACATAAACATAAATTTGTCCAATTTCTATTTTAAGTTCAAATAGAACTTACACTTAAAACTAGTGGTGCGAAGCCGTAGTCTTTTTTATTGTCGCAGATTTTGTCAGCTTCCTCCTAATAATTTAATGCAAAAGAAATTCTCAAATGCCATGGAATGGGCCTCATGTGATTGTCTGCGGCTCTCTTTAGTGGATAAAAAATTTCATACAATAGAACATAGAGTCGTTGCTCAAATCGTGAAAGGCGATAATACCCCTCGATCAGGCTAACCGTTATAATTTTTTTGGTTCTAGGAGTTTTCTAACATAAAACTTCTTTTGGCAGTTCTCTCTCACCACATCAATGGTGAAGGTGGATGAAAATGACGGCGTTCATTTCCAAATAATCCTATGTGCTACAGCTAAAGATGGAAATAATTCCACCAAGTTATCATTTATAAAATTTGTTTCCATTTACACCGGCTTGAGGAATTAATAGCTCACAACACAGTCTTTGGATGTCTTGAAAAGGTAATTAGCACTTTTTGATAGATTTCGGGCAATATTCTTGAGAGCAGAGATAATCTTCCTTCCACAAGAGATCTAGGTCATTTGATTAAAGGTAAATGGATCCTATGAAATAACTTATTAAACGAAGACTCTTATTCTTCAATTGCCTCTCAGCGAGCCAGGGAATAGCTGTTGCCTTATATAGTACATTTGGAAATGATAGAAGTCAATCCTCTTTTGAAGATTGAAACTTCTTCATTGGTAAATTAAAGAACACACATACTTTTTAGGAATGTCCAGTTTTAATAAGAAGCACCTTTTTTATGCCATATAATTCCCAATATTTTCACTATGTCCTTAATTGAACGGCTAGCAATTTGAATATCCTTACTTGGGCTCCATTTACCAATAGGAGGAACAATGTTTTTTTTATTCTTGACTTTCAAACCGGACCTCATTTCATACTTCTTAAAGTAACTTAACATCAATTCAACTCGTTCAGTTAATTGAGCCTCTGGGGTTTCCAAGGCTGTTATTATTATTATTTCATTCCTGAGCAGTGAACTTCCTTTTTTATCAATAAAAGCTGTCACTGATATATATAAAATTGGATTCAAAATTTCCGTATGTTCATAACCCTAATGGTTTGAAATTAAACTAAACTTCAAGATTTTATTATTGATAAACCATCCAATGTCACTATAACCAAGCCACCCAACAACCAAACTGTGATTACGACAACGAATAGTGAATGTTCTCGGGTTTTAAGAAAAACTAAAACTCGGTTATCGTGTTTTTAATTGAAAGTAGCTGTACAAATACAAAACCACGGCTTTGACCCAAAATAAACATTCAGATACGGACTTTTAAAAATTGTATTGAGTGTATTCCAAAAAAACCGTATCAAATCGTAAGTCAGTGTAAATTTTTTAAGGTGAGTCGTGAATCATAAAAGAAAACCTCAAGTTTCATGTCAGTTAATTTTTTTATCGTTAAACGGATTGATCAATTTGGAAACGGATTTTAAGTGTAGAACCAAAATTAGTATATAATAATATTTTACTCAGTTATGGTAGGAAAACCCGAATTTTTTCGCAAATTGCCTGAATAACTTTAGAAAAATAACTGAAACTACATAAATAGATTTAAATTCAAGAACTGAAATACATCATTACATGAAAGTCACCCTTTAGTATTTTCCTAATCAAATTATTGATGTTTGACACGAGTTTAATGATAAGGGAATCGGAATCAGATCGGGAATTTTTACTAGAATTGTATCGACAGTGGGATTTTTGGAATCATCCCATCACTAGGAAAATTTAATACATTTTAAGACACCCGTTTATATATGCATTGGTACATAATTCAATAACAGCAAATATTGCAAAAATACATACATGAATAAATAAAATATGTACGAAATCGTAATAGAACAAATGAAAATCCCATCAGAAATTGTATTAATATTAAATCTAATTTGCTATACATTAGCATTGATGATGCATAACATATGTACATGTTATACATAAAAAACCAAAGAATTGTTTTTAGAATCACATATAAAATATACATTAGGGTGGCTCTTATTTACTAATTATTAAATGTATGTTTATATTTTTATTTTCACCATCTCAATTGGTTCTTATGATAGATACACCTATAAAACACAGTGTCATTATGTACCAAGTGGTCCATTAAATTCATAACACTTACTAATTAAAAAATTAATTCAGTTTGAGTGATTGAAATTAATTCATATTTTGATATATTAAAGTATAAACAATTAGTAACAAAAAAAAAAAAAAAAAAAAACTTGAATTATCTATCATACGTAAAAATTGAAAAATGACACTTGAATGTGATCAAAAGTTCAATTTGAGTATTCCAAGCTCCAGGACCAGCGTCAGCAAGTCATAAATGTTGGAGAGGAAAAAGGCTATGTGGAAAAGGCGGAGGAGTTAAAAACAGCCAGGACAATCCCCTCAAGTCTATGGCGCCCCAATTGATATCAGAGTTTCAGACGAGACTGTCCAGAGAGCTATCAATAAAGTGGGTGGAAAGGTCTTTATGAGAGGGGAAGGCCACTATTGACACCAGCATTGAGAGAATTCAGTATCTTCTATATCGAGACTCTTTTGAAGGAGTTTTTTTAAATCTTTTTTATACTGATTGCCAAACACCCCTCCCCCCTCAACCCATACATTGCTAAAACTTAACACTAATTAATCCAATACAATCCTACACTACCGCTTGGACACAGACCAATACGAGGTTGGAGAGTATTCAACTATACTTTAATATACCTTAAGCTATTTATTCCTAAGCCCCCCTCCCCTTATATTGCATTAATTTTACTCAGACTTGAAGGTACTCCCTTGGGGGTTGGTCAAAAAAAAAATATGTCTAGATATTTGTCATAAATAAAATTAAGCAAATTTATATTGTGTTATTATTTTCCAAAGCAGCTTTAAGCAAACGCACAAATGTGTTCATTAAGTCCATACAAAGTACCAAAAATAGGTTAAGCTTCTTTGAAAAATGTTTGGGCATCTGCTTCACCCTAATATATGAAAATATACATACATAGATTATGAAGGGAAAAAACCTTACTTTTATTACACTTTGTCAAATATAATAATAATATATATATAAAAAAAACTTTTTTTTCTCATGTGATGAAGATGATTTCTCATTTTCACAATATGTTTGTTCCCTATATTGACTTTTCTTTGGTCAAGCAGTATATTAAGTATGTAAGTACATACATATGTATCATTCCTTAATGTATTAAATTTATGGGGTGGCTTGTTCAGCATATTTTTGTCCGTGTTATCCCAAAAACTTAACTAGAGGAGTATAAAAGATGACATAGAACGAGTGCGATACTTTTCTACTTGGTAATGAGAAGAGTTTTATTTTCTTTTTCATCTCTAATATGATTATTCTTTAATCCTTTAATCCTTTAAGAGATAACATATAGATATACAAGGATGATGTTATCTACTGGTATTATACTGCTTTCAATTTTTCATGAGTAAAATTTAAACTAGTGGTTTTGTCATATTAATTTTACAAAATCATCTAAAAAAAAGCGATTGGCACAACTTTTATGCAATAAGTGAGCACTGAGCTCTTATAATTGTCTCAATATTAGATTTAAATCTCTAGCATTCCTTGGCTATATAGTTAGACTCGAGCTTGGTCAACTCCTTCTGGGAAGGAAGCCTCCATAGACTGGACACTCTTGTGAGGAGTATGACATACAACAGCTCCTCCAGACGTACCTAGCTAGGGTAGTCCTGAAAGTTCACGTCTGGAGATGAGGGCGACCACATGTTGAGGTCCCAAAGGCCCAGAAAGTTGTTATCTCTCAGGAAGGCTTTGGTTTAGCAGTACAATGATACTGAGTTCCGTCTTGAGTGAAAATAATGTTGTCCCAGAACTTTTCACAAGCATAGGTTCGATGTAAGCATATGTGAACAATATGAATGAAGATCACCTGATCAAGGCGTGCAGCAGGTTGTGCGCCAGGTTGAAGGCCGTGGTTGAGACTGAGGGTGGTTGGATTTAATGATTAGGTTCATGGAGGGTCCTTACTTTTGTATATTAAGGGATTTGTAAATATCTCTACTAATTTAAGAAATAAAAAGGTTTATGTCCTCGTCTCGAAAATTCTTAATTGTAAAAATGCATCCTGTAAGGGAAATTCTTGCTTAGAATAGTTGCAGAATTGAAAATGGATATATTAGGATATCACTATTGTGATCAATTCTTCCTAATAACAAAAATATTTTTTATAAAGTCCCAAATATTTAGGAGGTTACCGGCATACTTTAAAAAAAAAAATACTTTTGCCAGAATTTCACCTACTTTGATATTTCAACTTATCTGTAACATAGCAAAATATGTTTTTTTGGTTGGAAGTTGTCCTACGGAATTGTTTAAATGAACGTCAATTTATAGTAAGTTTTAATAAAGACAACCAAGTTACACCACAAAGTTGTGAACAAGCTAAACAAAAAATATTCAAAAAGGAACAATTACTGGAAATAGTTGCTTATAATTAAGAATTTTATTTTTGTAAAGAAAAAAATGAGCCCGAGGAAAAGGCTGAAGTGAGGTGTATAGTATTACAAGTGTTTTCTTGGTCTTTATTAATTTGGTCCATTCGAGTCTCAAGACCAGTCCTATCGTAACTAAGGACTATCGATCTCTAGGACAGGTTCTTAGCACTGTCAGTCCTTGGGACCTGTACTTCACTCCCGATCCTTTGAATATTTCATAAAATAATGATGCATTAACCAAAATTAGACACAGGAGTTCTTTAAGATTATTGCACATATAGCCAAAATTATTCATATTTTTAATATAATACGAACATTTATTATTCTTACATCGTCACTAGGGATTAATTTTTCCTTCTTTAAGGAGTTACAAGTGGGAATGGACTGGATGGGATCGGACTGGACTGATCCGTTGTCCTAAATAAAGACTTACACAACATTTTTTTACGGTATTAACACCCTTGTTATTATCAACTGCCTGTTATATGATTTAAGGGGAGAAAGTATATTACTGCTTTAAAAGGAGGATCTTCCAATGACAAAAAGATAGACAAAATTTTCATATGACATAGTTAGTTGTCAACCTTGTTATTAGAACAAAAATAAAACTTTGATGGATTACACAGTCATCTTAAATTGATTATCATCAATCAGGAGAAGAGACAACCTGAAAATTATTTTTGCTTTCAAATTTGTACAAAATGTTATTTTTTATGCATATACAATATATTATATTTGATTTTTGTACATGGACAGATAAGTTAGCACATGATCATATCGAAATAATGGAATCTACATAGATTTTGTTACTTGTATGAATTTTGTGCAAATAAAACTTAATTAAATAAATGTAAACAAAGGATTGAGTTAGATAATGCTAGTTACATAATATCTAGGTCAGTAAATCCTAAGCATTTTTGTGTGAGATATTTGCTTGTGTTAGTTACGTGAACAGTACATTTATTTACTAAAGCTACTATGATTATTCTTTTATTCATAAGGAAAGAAAATCCAAGCATAAAGTATAACTACATGTATGTGTGTTCATGAATCACAGAGAGTAACGCTGAGAAGTTATTATTGTAAGTACTTGTTAGACTTAGAGTAGAACTGAGGATGGAAAACTGAGTCATTCTTTTGTATAAACTGGCTATATATGAAGTGAGGTTATTGAGAATTTCCTTACTCTAATAGTGAGTTCAGGCTAACTTAATTAAAATTCATGAGGGGGAAGCTTTTCTCCTCTCGTATTTTATTAAAATTGTCAGGATTACCACGTTAATTTTCGTTTTATTTTATTTTTACATACTGACATGTATAAAGTGTAACAATAAGTTTTTGTGCTCAAGAATGATAAAGAGTATAAGTGTAGTCCATATATAAACTCAGAGTAGAATTGAGTACCGAAAATGCATTAATTCCTGCCAATGTCCTAACACAATACGGAATAATGTTTGAGTTTCATTCCTTTATATCATAGAAGATTGTAAATACATATGATCTGCCAGGTGGCATGACATTGCTTAAAAAAATGACACATACTCAAAAATAAGAACTGTGCCCTTTATGTAAGTAACATTTATTTATTATTATATAATATTAGGGAGAGTAAAAAGTTTTTTGCGGTTTTTGCTAGATGTCTTTAATGAGCTATATCTCACGACTAATACATTGCATAAAAAAACATTTAGTTTGCCTAAAGGTTAAACATACATTTTAAAAAGGTTCATTTACATTTTTGTGTTTGATGGAACAAGTTGTGTGTTAAAGCGTTCCAAAATGGATGTAAAAATACAGAAAATTTGATATATTCTCCAATATCACTACAAGCAAGATAAAAAGGCAGAGCAGGGAGAAAAAAAGTGATATTTATGGAGCCAATACAATATAGTATGGAAAAGGAAAGCGGTGGTTCCAACAATTTTGTTCAGAAATATGGACGTGGAAGATAAAGTACGTTTTGATAAACCTATCATCGAAAATATAGATAAAGTAATAGAAGTCATTGAGTTACTTATTACATTTCCCAGGAACTGTAAAAATAGCAAAAAAACGTTTGGAACCATTTGCATAAGGCTGGTCCGAACTATGTAAACTCTATAGTCAAAACAAAGCAAAAAAAACAAAAAAAACACTCAGAACTTTTTACTTAACCTATTATTATCATTTAGAGACTTTGATTACAGACCAATGTAGGTCAACAAAAGCTATTCTCCTTACAAAAAAAATCAAATAGTCAGAGTTAACACGTTTACATACACAAAAGTCTTACTAATTTAAAAAACCAAATAATACCATATGTAATGAAAGTAATCATTTGTAGATTACTCTTTAATCACTATAGATAGCTTCTATATTGCATGACATTCCATAAAATTTTTTATAAAAATGCTGCAAAATACATTTGTTTACTTTGTTTATTTGCTCTAAAAATATCGTACAATACATATAGCGACTTAGTTGTGTTCCATATCTATGGACTATTTTATAAAAACTGTAGGAGGTCCGTAGAACATATACATATACATATTATAGAAGCATATTTGTATAATAAAAACATCTTTTTCTTTCTCTCTGCAAGAGAGTATTTTTCAAAAAAACAAACAAAACAATGCGTTTCGATCCACTGTGAATAGAATTAATAACAAATGTAATTTAATTTAGGAAATGAGTTTAACCCTATAACAACGATGTCTCCCATTTTAAGTTTTTAAATTTTGGAGTATTTTATATATTTTAGTGAAACCTTTCTTCCAATTTTTATAAATTTAATTGAGGTTGGAAGAAAAAATAAAATAAAAAAACATTATGGCAAAAGGTATAAATATTTGTAAAAAATCTAAACATCCCCCTTCTCCAGGGGTGTTACTAGCTTTCATCATTTGAGGGGGGGGTAGCCCCAAATTAACACTAACGCTATATAAATATTTTAATTAATATATAGAGTCATGTAAGAAAAACTCAATATTGTGAGTCATTAGTTAACGTTTTCAGAGGTGTTACACTTATTTTGAACTCAATGGGTAGGAAAGAAGAAGTGACATAATGTAATAAATCATTGAAAAGATTCTCTAAATTGTAATTTGTAAATCCCGATAATTTAAGGCTCATTTATACTACCATGAATTTCCCAAAATTAGTTTACAAATTTAAACATCATTATGTTATGGGACCTATGTGAGGTACATCACTCAAAACAACCACCTTCAACCACAACCTCCAACCTACTCCTGAACTTGGAACAAGCCTTGATGAGGAACTTCTTGACCATGCAGGCGTATGCCTTGAGAATAGAAGCCCTCAAGGAGTCGGCAGTGGTATGTGGACTATTTGTCCAAGATAACCCACCCAATGCAGTCCCAGGGGGTATAAGATCCAGCAAGCCTTTCCCCAATTATAAAAGCCTTAAAAATAGTGGTTTTTCCTGAATAAATCATTTTTCAATTACCCGATTTGGACAACCTGCGCCAATTAGAAATTTTAATGTCAATATGTATGGAGTTAAGTACGCCCTTGGCACGGAGGTACACTTTTATGTCCACACTGCCTTCCTATTCGGAGAACATTTAAAAGATATATATTCTTATACAGATTTTTCTATTGAATCTGATGAGAAACCTTTTTAAAGAATTGATTTCATGTTTGCCAAGATATTGAGGTCTAAACTTGTACCGAATTTAAAATCCCCAAACTGTATATAATAATAAAAGATTTGGAGGGGTTTCAAAAAGTTTGAGGAGGGATATAACTCTGAAAAAGTGACTAATAACACAACGGGGCCATTCTATACTCACTCAAAAAAAATTATAGTTATTTAGGTAGCTCAAAGCTGATATGTTTCAACATGAAATTGACAAATAAAAACGACTAAATATCAGCAATTTGAAGTACTTAATCTATTTTATTGAAGTTATGTTCCAATTTTCAAAATAAAATCTATTGTGCTTTCAAAGAAAAAAGTATTCTGTCAAAATTGTCAAATATTTGTCAAAAAGCCCAATTATTATTTATTTAAAAAAAAATCATACCTTCTTGGAAGCTAGAAATTTATATAGTTATTACATATTAATGTGACATTCGCACAGGACTCTCCATTAGTGTGTATTTGTATTGAAATTGGTTTGTAGGGGGATGTGATGAGGGCAGAGAAAATTAAAAACGTTTAAAGAACTAGCCTTTATACATATGCCTAATATTAACAATACTAGTTTAAGCATGTATCTGTATATATTTAAAAGAGAATGTGGATGTGTTTGTTTGTACATTTCCTTTATACATTCACACACCGTTGAACATAGAAGGCTGAAATTTTGCATGGCTCCTCTTTTGAACCTAGTCAGGCTAAGACGGGGATGTCGATTTGGGTGAGTGGGGGGGGGTTATATCAGGGGTGTTTACGATAAACCCAAAACAAGAAAACAGTTTTTGTAGCTCAAGTAGACTAGATTATATGTCGAATTATAAATGAAATGGTGATTGGGGTTTCAAATAAAAACTATAGAAATAACTAAGTTTTCTAAATTAATTAAAAATCAAAAAAGTAATAAGGAAAAAAAGGAAACCTACAAAATTGCAATTTTTTATTTTTAAGTGAAAAAAAGATTACTTGCAATGAAATATTGGATTAGTAAATACAATAAAGTTTGTAAAAATTTGTTTAGAGATTGGTTTTTATATAAATTTGCCAAATAAAAATTGATGTTGAACTGAAATATCAGTCATTTTCTGAATAATTTTCCAAATTTTTTCATTTTTTTCAAAACGAAACATTTTGGACATAAAATTTTTGACAACATTATTCTTCATAACTTTTATGTTTTTACAAGTACAAAAATAAATACTTTTTAAAACTTTTTGGGTAAAACTAGGACAAAAAAGGTTTTTTACAATTTTCTTCGCAAATTTTGATTCGGGAATTTTTTCCAGCAAATAAAAAATGGACTTCTCATCTAGACAATTTTTTAAATGCATATATGTTGTTATGTTATTTAAAATTTATAAAACAATGTTTCTTTTATATTCATAATAATACAACTAAGGTTAAAAGGGGCAATAGAAGGAGTATTTTAGGGGGGAGACGATATTATTTATCTTACTTAACCGGATTGATGTAGTGTAAAAGATCCGAGAGACTAAGAATGATAATTATCAGGTTCTTTTTCGACGACCACAAACATTCCTATAATAATTTTAAGCAAGACAGACTTGACTCAACCAACACAATAAACATAGATGTTTAGAATAATAATATAACAATATTTTTGGATAATTTTTATAATAATTATCAGTATATAGAAGTATTTTCTGATTCAATGTGATTTCCTCTTTAGCCCGAGTAACGCCAGTTAATCCTTAAGTAGTTATTTATATAAATTAGTAGAAATTGATTGATGATGACGCCATTGGTCATATCTATCATGACGGTATTTAGCAAAGATTGTTGTATGGGAACCATTTTCTTCAATTCAGAAGTGTGCTTAAGATTTAAGACAGAACCTAAAGACCAAATTTTCAACTTTCCGACTTTTTTAGGAACTAATCTTAGGGACTTGATATTACCCTAAAAGATATTTTTTAATGTTCCTTTAATTAGTTAGATGGAGTTGCAGTGATTAAGTATAAGTTAGCACTACAGTATTACATTTACCCCATCTAACCTAGGAATCTTGTGTGAAGTCCATACACATAAAGTATATTTATGTGCCTAGAAATGACCGGGGCGCAAACTTACGTAAATTTAGTTCAAGAGAATAATATCAATTGAGTCTGTTGTCCATAAGCTACCTCGATTCCTCTTACCCTAATAGTTTTATGTAAGTATTTATCTTTTTATTAACTTTCATTATGAAATTTTGAAAGAAGATTTTTGAATATATTAATAAATTATGTGAAAAATTATAAAAAAAAAACTTTTCTCCACTATTATTTCGTATGCATAAAATTCGAGTATATTGCTCATAAAATATCAATTAATCATCAATGACATTAAAATATCTTGTTCTACATTCCTGAAATGATTATTTTTTTAAAAATCCTTCGTCATATTTGTTGATCACCATGACAACATTTAATTTTTTATTTATAGTATGAATATTATTATTTATTTACAAATGTACGGTGTCTGTATAAACAAAAAATTATATTCATAAGATGCATATACCTACTTAATAGTTACTAGTGCTGAGACCCGGCCCGAGATAGAGTTTTTTTGCCTTCGATCTTAATTAATATTTTGTAGACAAATTTGTAATGATATTTTGGTAAAGACCATTAAAATTTAATATTTTTCAAACATAAACTGACTTATTTATTGATCTCATTAAATAAACCAGCAGTTCCAAACATTTCTGATGCCGTGACTCCTTTATAACATTTACCAAATTGCGGTGACCCCAAGGAAACAAAATGAGTTGAGTTGTTCTTTTTTCACTGCGTTTTTGGAGCTAACTATTGCTGTATTCAATTTGTTAGCATTTTCAGTTTCAAGCATAACTTTAACAATGTCTTTGGTTACGGACAGCAGCAACTCCTCGGCAATTGTGTGAGGGAACTTAGCTTTGGAAATTCTGAAAACCAACAAATTGGAAGTTCCAATGGTTGCTAAATTTTGCTGTTGGTAATTGCTGCCAAGATCAAGTTTTTTTTTGTTTTGTTTTTTGTCTCAATCAGCTATTGGACATCCGTACCACAAAGTTGATAGGTTAATCGTCAAAATGGCATTTCATTTTGTTGGGCTTTGTCGATTCGGCTGACATGAATTATTTGCAAATGACATATTGTGGTCTATCAATTCCTGCTTCGATTATAAAAGTAAATCCATACTTTGAAAATTCCTCATTTTTTTTTCATAATATTAAACTCTCCGTAGTTGGGGTCGTGACCGAAAGGTTGGGAACCACTAATATAGACCGATTTTTTATGTCTGAATCTTTAAAGCTATTTTCTTCCCTATTCTCATTTATGAGTTGTACAAATATGATTGATGTAATACAATTAACTTTATATGATATATTTGTTCCAATTTTCACAAATTGAAAACACACATGACGTCATCAGTAATCATCTACATATAAAATGGATCTAGACCAAAAAATGAGACCCATAAAGACCTATGTTTTATTTGTAAAACCAATCCAGACCAAATTAGTTTGATCCCTTAAAAATCATTACAGTCTCAAACCGGTCTAATATGTTCAGACCGAAATGTAACACTACTATCTACCTGTACATATTTACAATAAAAATACCCTCAGAGAAGGAACAGAAATGGATGTGTTGGCTTAGCACAATTTACTTATTTATAATATACATAGACGCAGGCATTCAGTACACAACAAACGAATATGAAGCATAAACATATTTATAAAGTTATGTTTATAAAAATAAAGAGTTGATTATATAAATAAACTTTTCATAATCTGCATTACAAATAATATATTGTGTGCGTCAACATAAAAAAACTATTGAACAAAAATCAAGACAAGGAGAGTATCACATTTTATTTTTGTAGCGGGTAATAGTATTAAATTATACATTTAACAGTAATCTTTATCTCATACATAGCCAATGTCAAATTGATTTATTTTATTCGAGCGCCAAAGACGGTGATATACCTTTTTGTAAAAGAGTTGCAAGTTACGGACCATGGCAGCCCTTTCCTCTTCGACGGAGCCCTTAATGGCTTCAACGTATGGATCGCATATGGTACAAGTCCTCTTCTCGGCGTACGTCTAGAAGGTAATGTCGAGGGAATTGATAGTCAGACTGTATGGCGGATACATTATCTCGTCCCAGAAAGCTTGTTGTTACCTTAGAAGGTCTGAGTAATTTCTACAATCTGAGTGGGGATCTCATTTTGTTGAAAGACAAAGTTGCCGTAGAGAAACTTTGTTTGATCCAAGGGGAACAGGATGGACTTGTAAACATCAATGTACATGGCTGCTGTGATGCTGTAATTATCTGAGATCCAGATCAATGACGTCACAATGCCATTGGAGGTAACATTAAAATTTTAGATGGTCTTTCGAGCCATTTTAGTCAACCTGGCCACTTCTGTTGGAGTGTGCCCCACACGGAAAAGATTTGATGCCCTAACCCTTGAATTTCGCTACGATGGCATTTTTCGTCTGATTTAAAAAATTCAAAAAGTAGGAGGTGCTTAAGATACATTTCTAAACATGTCTCCCGATTATATTGCGGCAACCTGCATCAAGTTCCGACCTCGTGTGGAGGCCGTGTTAGAGGCTGGAGGTGCTCATATTGAGTAATTCTAGCCAATATTAATGGCTAAAAGTTTTTTCAATCATATTTTCTTTATACTGTTTTTTTGGGTATTCATTTGTTATATAAGTTTATACGGAAAATAGCTTTGCACATAAATCAGTAAATCTAAAGCTGATTTAACCGGGTGTGTGTACTCATAATATCCTTAAATACAACCCGGCTCTAAGGTTGTACAGGTGAAGTACGGGCCCTAAATACAGTTCGAACTCTAGCACCGCTGCGTTTCTAAGCATCAAGAATCCCTTCAAATATGCTAGAATACAATCCCGTCCACGGGTTGTGTATATGAGATGCTGGTCCCTTGAGGCAGGTGAAATTCTACAACTGCCGCTTCCATGAGCATCAAAGAACCCTTTAAATATCCAAAATACACCCCGGTCCTTAGGAGGTAGTGGCGATAAATGCTATTTGAAGGGCGTCATTGCCATGAAGGCCCAAAAAATATTAACATAACTATTTCATGAGCCTGAAGACCCTATATGAAAGGTTTCAGGAAACTGCAACATTGGTTTGGCCATGTTTGAAGGGCATACACAGACAAACAATCTCTTTTAATATATAAATATAATAGATTTTTTTTAAATATCTTAACAAAAAATACGGTGGGGGTGGTATACTCTCCCAACCAGGATCTCAGAGCTTTTGGCGTGTCGTTAAAGAGTTGTGTGTTCTGGTGTAGTCTTGGTGGAATACAACACACCTTCTATAGCCCCGTTCTGCCGCTTCTTGTCAATCGTCTGCTTCAATCTGGTCAGTGTTTTCTTGTTTTACCCAATGGGAGGAGCTCATAGTGGATTATTCCTTTCGAATCCCACCAATGGCAAAACATAACCTTCTTGGCGATCGTTTGAGCCGCTTCACTGTGCTTTGCCAAAGATATTTTTTCGGCTGTTGTTCTCGTATATGATCCATTTTTATCGCCAGTCACAATACGCTTCAAAATGGATCGATTACATTATGTTTCAGCATAGAGTCAAAAACATTGATTCGATCCAAAAGTTATTTTGTGTCAATTAATGTAGCACCCATACATCGATCACCTTCTTAAAACCAACCTTATGCAAATGGTTCCAAAGAGTTTTCTGGCTATTCTTCAGTTCCTGAGCAATGGAATAAGTGCTCATATGCGGATCCAACTCCACTATTCCCTATTATTTCATCGACATTTTCTATTATTAGCCTATAAGAGTTTGGCTCATCTTCGACGTCTATATTACCAGAACAGAATTGTTGGAACCACCACTTTTATTTTTGACTATTGGGTCCATAAACAGCACATATTGTTTTGACAGCCTACTCCACCTTTTTGCATATGTTGTAGCGTTAACTCAAGAGTTTACCGAATTTTCTCTTTTTTACTTCCATTTTGGAACCCTGTAACACACAACTGGATTCACCAATCACAAAACTGTAAATAATTTTTTTAAAGTGTGCGCTTAATCTTTAAGCAAACTTTAAGCTTTTGTTAAAACTATATATTAATCTTGAGATATAGCTCAAAAAATAAATCTTGCAAAAAACGCTCAGAACGTTTTACTGAAACTAATAATAGAGTAATCGGATTAATTAAATATCGCAGGTGTGCATATAACAAGGACACTGTTTCTGTTTTTGTTTTTTTATATTGGTCTCTTATGCATATCATAATTCAAATGCATTGGTAGTATATGTTAAAATTTGAATGAAATATAAAGGCTCGAATAATAAAATTATTATATTTTTTAATTAGTGAACGATCATAAGATTAAAGTACTCATCAGTCATCCCAACATATTAGCTTTTATTTACTAAAACTCTTATTATTTTTTCATGCTTGAGAACAGAACACAAATAAATGGACATAAGTAATTAGTAGTTACGTATAAGTGCGCATATGAAAAATGTAAAGTAACTCTGAGGAATTTTTGGGATTATTCTTCTGTGTTTGTAAAGCAAAATGTGTCCTTTAGCCAACCCCTAATTACACTGGGCAATACTGGCTACTACCGCTAATATCTTATAATGAAGCTAAATATTATTTTTATACATAAAATATAAGTTACTATTAAAACGTTTGAATTTTATTTTCACATGGGTATGCACTCTGCATCTTAGAAGTATGTATAATGTGTGTTTAATAACCACGAATTGGCAAAGGAACTTATAATTTATAATTTGAAGTAGACATGACTTTATATGTAATCTGCCAACTTTTGATATTCCTAGGGTGTAAATTAGGTTATTAAATCAAATAGTAAAAGTTGGTTATATTTCTTACATAATCACAAAAATGACAATGTACATACCCTTTTGAGTTTTATGAATCATTAAATAAATATTCGTCACATTTAGAAAGGACTTAATTTATAATTAAGAATTTAATATCATTTTTATAACTTTCTAAATAATGGGGTCATATCTCTCAAAAGTATTATTTAATGTAAGTATGCGATGGATGTTAGAAAGAATGAGTTTAATTTAAATACTCGCACTTTCTATTCAAAGATTTATTTAGACACACGACAAACCAGAAATAATTAATAATATATTTTATACATTTTCGAGCTGCAAAACAAAACCTTTAAGCAGATCGTAAGCATCTGCTGCACCAATGTCAAAGGGTACAAAATTTGAAATGAATTGAAAGTGTACACCAAAAATTTTTTCCAAGTCCAGATCAAGTGCTTAAAAAAATAAAATAGATTATTATAATTTTGGATAAAAATAATTTAAATAAATTAAAGCAGTTTTGCCCTATATCCTTTTTTGACATGAGTGACAGCATTTGGGCGCGCATTATGACCAGGGCCTTTGCTAAACATACATCAAATATAAGTGCCCACAGAAAAAGAATAGAAAGCGAATAGACAAAACTTGAGCATGCTATATTATTAAGGTCTATGCATGAAAAGATACTAATTTATAATTACATGCTTAAAAATGAACGCATTTTCATTTAATTAATCTTAGAATTTACTTTTACTCGAGAGTCTTTTATTGACAATGAATAAAAGTGAGTATAATATTATTGTGGGTCAAATACTGTACTATTGCATCCTCTAACTAGCAATACGAAGAACACGTGGTCAATATTTGTCCAAATATATTGGCTTAGCGCTAATTTTTTTTTCCTCTAGGAGGCGTCGACTATTTCTTGAATATTACTCTAAACTAATTATGCAACCTCCATTAATTCACCCTTTGAATTGAATTTACAAGGAAATTAAGTTAATTATTAACTTCCTTGGGATTTCCGACTCGTAAACAAAAACTTAAATAGTAATTATTAACGACTTAAGTTAACGAATAATGAGCCCAAAATTTCTTAAGTGTACATACCTCTAGTTCAAATACTTGATTAATAGTATTTGGTTTGGGTCTGGGGATATTCACAAGCCACAAGGACATATAAGGCATACGGAGTTAACTTTAAAAAAACCTGAACATTAATAATATGCCAAGATGGCGTAAATGACGTCATTGGTAATAAGGGACAAAAATTAGAAAATATCAAAAGGATCTTCCTTTTTTATCGTCGGGAATAGGTCCAGAATTTTTCTACTTCTCAATTAACTTTGCTTATAATTTTTTAAAAGTTTTTTTAAACAATCCCTTACAACAAGTTATCAGAGTTGAACATCGAATTATAAAAGAACAGGACAAATTTGCGCGATTTAAAAAAAAAACTGTTATATTTTAGACGGATTTAGGCGGTATATGAAGTAATAATGTAGTCATATAAAAATGTTAAAATTTGAATTTAATATAAACACTGGTATGTTAAGATTAATTTTGGTATGTTTTTTTAAGTGAGCGCTCTAAAGACTAAAGTACTAGTCTGTTATCCAAACAAATTAATTTTTCCCCAAGACTCTTATTATTATGCTTTCATTTTTGAAGACAGAACACGTAATCTGAATTGATATACGTATTTAGTACTTACGTGTGAGCGTGCTCATTAAAAACAGAGACTCCTATTGCTAGTTAATCAATATTTAAGGGATAAGTAGTTACAAAAATATTTTTATTGTCTAAAGTGTCAGTTTTTAACTAGCACCTGGTAGTTATTTTTTCTAATAATTTATAAGGTGTTTCACAAAGTATTTTGTCTAAACAGTTTTTCATTTTTCTTGTGAAACACACAAAAATTTAAAAAATGCATCTTTGATGTTATATGTTACAGGATAATTCTTTCTTTTTTTAAAGACTATTTCACTTTTCATTATTTATATTTTATTAACTAATTGTGTTATTATTTAATGGCATTTCCTATAATACATAGTTATTTATTTAACAGTAGGCTCTTAGAAAATGAGAAAAAATAATTATCAATTTATATCGAAAATAAATAGAAACGATAACAAACCACGACTTAAAGTTCCAAGACAAGAAGAAACTGTCCTGTCCTCATCTCGAAAACTTCAAAGACGGGCAAAAGGCCATAATGGAAAGATATAAAGTAGTTAATGAATTGGTTGGAGATGAAACAATAAGACAAATAATCCAATCGGATTGGAACTGAATTCTTGAACGAGCAAAAAACTAAAAAGTAGTGCATTTAAGATATCTTAGATGCTTAAGTTGAGATGGCGAAGATTATTGACATTGTGCAATGCTCCGTTTTCAAGATACCCTAGATGAACAATGATGAAGAAGATCTCCACGGGATATCAGGAAGTTGAAGGGCACAATTTAAAGAGGGATCCGGTGTTCCGGCCAGCTTGGAGAAGAAGATCAAAGAGAACCCCAGAAAATCGATGAAACGCTTGCCAACAACTTCTACGTTGATGCTAAGACCATCATGAGGAGCATGAAGGGTGACTTGGGATTGTTGTTATACACAAATACCCTACAACACTTTCTGACAAAGTTCATAAAGGGAAGGAGGCTCGAGATGTAAGGGTTTAAGAGATGTGTCCCCCTTCCTTGCCAAATTTGAACCCGGTGGGCATGGCTGTTTGTGACACTTTGAAGAGGGGAAGCAACAGACCTCTACAACCAAATGTGAACTCACTGAAGGCGGCCATAGTAGCTGCATAGGACAACTTTTCTTAAAAGTTTTTTATCAACTCCTTAAAGGCCTTCCAGCGACGTGTAAAGGCTATGATTAACGTTTAAGGTTGCCATATTGAATGACCAAGTTTGCAATAGTATAGTTTACAATTCCTATGAAAAAAAAAAATTTTGTTAATTTAAAATATAAAATGATTAAAGTTTTTCTAAATCAACCTCTTGAGTCCAAGTTTTGCGCCCAACCCTGTCAACTAGGTAGGTCTACTGAAGACCAAAACAAAAATTTCTACAACTATGAAAGAGTATATGTAAAAGCTATACAAGTATACTGAACAGTGATGCAGTTGTCTTACTCTTAAGAATGTTCGGAAACACAAACAATTTTTGAAAAATTAAGTTTTATCAATATTACAATCATTTTATTTTCAAATAGGAAAAGAAGTAAATATTTATCAATATAAGTATTTACTTTCATTGACACAAAATGATATTTAATGATAAAGACCCGATTTTTTGTTTGAACAAAAAAATAGGAAGAATTTGCTTGTAGTTTTGCAACACAAGAGAACTTCAAGGACCATAGAATCCTATTTTGTAAAAACTCCTAACGAGCCTGTTTGAATCATGCAATCTTATTTATATGTAAATTTAAGTATATATTGTAAAGTATGGACTAAATATGAAAAAAAAAGTGTATGTGTTTCCTCCTGACACTTTATACCGTCATAGTACATTTATAATTTGCATAATTACCTCCACTAAAGAAGTTAAACGTTGGTAATTATGTTTTAATCATTGTTTTCACCTGGTTCTGTTTGAATGTAAGCAGAATTAGTGAAAAAGTTATGAATCAATTACGGTAAAATTTTGTATGGAGGTTATATATGTTGACAGTTAGATTTCATTAATTTTTAGAGGTTAAGGTCGCACAATACAAGCCTGTGTCATTTGTAGTTAATTCTTTATGAAAAATGATTTCAAACTGAGGTTTGTGCTCTACCGACTTGTATTCTAGTTTTACATGCTTCGTTTGGCAAGTCCTTTCAAATTTACTGTATATCAAAGAAAAAAACACAATGCAATCTCAATCTATAACCGTGATGCTTACAAACAGTAGAAATGACATATATATGCTATATCACTCCCTTAATCAGATATGCGATGAAGCAAATACATCTATAAAATCGTTGCACAAAGATTTTGTAGTGCGCCAGTTCAGTTGTAATGTAAATAAATTCTCAACCTTGGACCTTTTGCAAATATGGAAAAGATTTTCAGTAAGATCGTTCATCTAAAAAATTATAAATAACACTAAATATCCTACAAGTAATGGGGATTTACAGCCTTAAGTGGTTCTGCCATGCCATGTCATATAGATCACCGCCTTATCAGTGCAACTACTTTAACATTTGTGGTCAAACTTCCTTCCTTAGGAGAGTAAGATTGTCCCAAATGGAAATGGAAACAGGACGGACTCCTGCTCACACGTATAGGATCACCCAGAAGGGGCGGAAGTAAAATGTACCTTTTGGTCCAAAATGATGTCCCCCCTTAAATCCCAGACATCAATCACATGGACTATGATTTTGACAGCATATTGAGTTGAATACCTGCAGACGAAGTCATCAAAAATAAATGCTATAAAGAAAACCGTTTTCCGTCAACGGTGGACCATGAGCAAAGAGTCTATTGTCCCAATGCCTACAGAGGTCCATTATAGGCCGTTCTAGAGGCCGAAGATGGATATATTGAACAATATTTTCTTAATCAATAAAAAGGATTATTTTTTGTGTGTTGAACATATCAAAATTGACCCATAAGCAAAGAAGTTGTTATTGTATTGAAAACCCCGTTTACTTCTAATGAACAAAACGTGATTGCGATATAAGATAGCTACGTCCTCACCCAAAATTAACAAATAAGCAGTGGATGATAAATACTAAATTGTCTGTGCCTTGGCGATTTAGAGCACCTCTTTTTCTTTTGTCCGTCCGTGCGGCAATTAGTTAAAAGAGTGCAGGAGATGGTAAAGAAACAAAATAACTGCAGAATCACGAAGTGTGATTTACTAATATCAATGGCGTCAAGTCACTCGAAAAACTTAAAAATATAAGACTTGAAAGGAAAAACTAATTAAAATGCTAAATATCCAGGAGAGATGGAGAAGATGGTCAAGAGATGAATATCAATAATGGAGAGTTTTGATGAGAATAAAATACTGGCTGAATATATATATAAATAACAAGAAGAACGACGCGTCTGGCGAATGAAAGGAGGGTGTAAAGTGATAATATGTGGAAATTTGGTCATACAAAAAAGAAGTTGAAAATAGTTGTAAAATTAAAAAAACAAGTATATATTTTTCAACGCAACACCTAGTAATCCGACAATTTAAAGTAAAACAATCAAAAAGCTGACAAAAGAGGAGAAAAATATAATGACGTATGAGATCATATATTATTACCATTTAGAAAATACTAAATTGCTTCCTGAATTAAATTAAGGCTGAATAATAAATCTTTTTGAAGGTAATCAAATATACATACATATATATATATATATAATATGTACCTATTTATAAGTGTATGAGCTTCAAACATGTATATTGTATTAAGATGTTTTTATTTAATTTATGTGGTGCATTACCTAGGTCATGAATAATAGGGGTCAGAGTTTTGTTAAAGGAATTAAAGATTAATAAATGTATAATAGCAACGGATTAGGGCAGTGATTCTCAAACCTAGTGTCACGACGACATAGTTTATAGTAAAATTTATGTTTCTGTGATGTACACAGTAATTGGAGTTGTAATTAATAAGATTTTATAAGCGCGTGAAATTTTTAGTAATTAGTAATAGGAATAACAGTTTTTTTCATAGCTGTTAACATTATTCTTGTGAAGGAAATGTACAAGGAAGATTGTACGTCGTTTAAGTTTAATGGTTCGATCGTTTCCAGTCTCAGTTTAAGTTAAACGGTCTTCCTTGACACCACTAACTTTCTTGTCTTAAAAGACCTGGTCATATCAATAAAATTCATCATTTTTACTCTCTGAATTATTGATCGTAGTTTTTAATTAACTTTAGGATCTTTTGCGCAACTTTGGGATTAGGAAGTTTCACTATTTATTTGACAATATCATCAACAACTCTACTTATATTTTCTATAACATTATAAAATGTATTTTGGGCGACAAAATGTTTCCTTTTAATATTGCTGGTCAAATTGGCTCTGAAAGGGCGTATAGGTAAAATTTTAAGACGAAAATATAAATATCCTTCCCACAGTCACCTTTTCTTGGTTCAAAACAAATACACTGAGAAAGAGCCAAGAATGATAAGTAATAATATCAGGTCTTTGTTCTAAGCTCTGTTCAATTTTGATGGTTCTAGTTTTATCGGATGTAGAACCAGAATCGTAAGAATTAATCCTCATCCAGACTGATATAGGCACCACACTTAATATCAGTATGAAATAATCATACCTTCGTATATTCATGAAAGTTGTAGAGTAAAAATTGGAATTTTGTTACGGGATTACCAGGTGGTCCATTGACATCTAAACACCTACTAATTCCATATTTGTTGAGTGATTGAAATTAATTCATATTTGGATGTAATAAATCATAAGCAATTAGTTACAAAACAAAACAAACCTGAGCTCTCTATTATATGTAGAAGTCGAGAAAAGAAGAATTTTACTTGATTGACAAATTTCCATTTAGGCAATCCAAGCAGTTGGACCTCTTAGGACCATTGTCTACGCTGTCGGCAAGTCTAAAATCTTAAAGAAGAAGAAGGGATCTTTCAAAAAGGCAAAACTGGAGCCGGATGAGGGAAAGAAAACAGATGAGACCAATCCCTCAAATCCACGAGGGCCCATGTGAGAAATCTCGGGATTTCACACAAAACTGTCAGAGAGCTATCAAAAAGTGGGTGATAAGAGCCTTTTGAAGGTCTAGAAGCCACTTTTGACACCAGCAATCAAATAAAACCATCTTCTCCGTTGCTAGATTTTTTGAATGATTCTGTTGAACTCTTTTTTGAAATTTTTGGTCCCTCTACAGTCCTGATGCCAAGCCACTAGAGTACATTTTTTGGGTGCATGTCGCGCAAAATGTCTTCCGTGTCCCTCATCCAAACACGGGGGCCCTCAAAGCCACTATGAGCCAGCACTGACAGAGGACTACATATGCAGCAAGTACCAAGTCTTCCACCACCACTTTGATGCTATCATTGTAGCCAAGGGCGGCTACATTAGAGATTAGGAAAGCTCAAACACAAATGTATTCATAGTTTAGTATTGCTGAAATTCGCATGTTAATTAATAAACTATATCTGATTCAAGTATAAAAGTCAATGCTCAAATTTTGATAAAATGTCATGGCAGTTAAAATCTCAAAATATTCTTCCAATTGTTCTCTTTTTTTTTTTTTTTTTGATACCTATAATACTTAGAATTTACAACATTATCTAAAAGTAAACAGGACAAAAAAAAAAATGGTTGGTTGTTCCACCTAGTGGATTGGATCATCTCAATAATATGCGGCCCTGAGATTAAAAAAAAAAGTAAGGAGAAGCACATAATAATGAATTATACTTACATATTCAACACAGAAACAAGATAAAATTATTATGCACAAAATATGTATGGATTAAAATTATATTCATCGACGAATTATTTTCATTAACAAATCACTCTTATAAGCACTTAGCAAGTATCAAAAATTGCATATAAAGTAGCAAAAACGAATTCTTACAGTAAAAGAATGAGAAATTAATATATTAGGGACAATAAAAGTATTATTAAATCATATACAAATTCAAAGCTATAGCTTAAATTCTTGGGTATCTTACCTTATCCCATAATTTTGAATGCAAGGCTTCTAATTGATTCAAATATATCTATGAACTAATACCTTAAATGTGTATATTTTCAGAAGTAAAAACATATTTAGATCTTCTTTTCAAAATTGTTTTTATGTTGAAACACCACACATATACATAGATATATAAACATGTATGTGTTTAAAGAAAAAGGGAGTGAAGATCGGATATTACATCTCTCTATGCATGTTCAAAACAGTGCTTAAATGATTAATTATTATAAATATTTGAACAAAGGCTATTTGCATGAAAATCCTTGGTATGTAAGAATGATTAATTAACTGTATAAATAAAATATATATTCATATAGAATGTATTAGATACTCAAATTATCCTTATCTTATCCTAGAGTACGAGTGAGTCCCTCACGCTAAGAAATTGTGAGTTGAAATGTGTATAAAAAAGTCTTATGTTGGAAAAAAAAAGAATATTTTTCATTCTGTTTAAAAACCTCAAAAAAATCACAATATTGAACTTGTTTTTCTGTTTATTAAGAGTCTACAAAGTTTCATATGCATATTATGATATCAAAGTGATTGATTTCAGTCATATAAAATTCCTTTTGAAGCAACATCATTCTTATAAGCAACTTTTCAGAGCTTTTTTTTTTCGGCTATGTTCCTTTATATTCCTTAGTTACAATAAAATATGATAAATGAAACGGGAATTTTTGTAGCATTATACAAAACTAAGAAATAATATAAAAATCTATCAAAGTCCAATGGTATTAAAACGGAAAAATTTAAAGTAATTGATTGAGTAATTGAATTATTATTCCACGTGATTGATGCTCCTTCAAATCTTATCATTTATCTTGGATAATTTTTTTTTTTAGTTATACATTTTAATAAATAAATATAATGTTATAAAATTATAATCAAATATTAATTTTGTAAGGTAAAGGATCAATATTTATGTTTTATGGGTGCTTAATGTAGGACTAAATATCGGTCCTATCACTCATCCTGTCCTGTTGCTGTAATTGGTCCTTGAAACACTTTAAAATAATAATCATTATTTTTTCATTCTAAAGGAGAGAACATCGACGTAAAAAGTGTAATCACGAGTGTGTGTGATCATAAATGACGGATAGTAACACTATGAAGCTGTTGGGGAGTGAAATATGTAGAATAAGTTAGTTATTTTTTCTTCAAGCATCGAAAAAAGATAAAGAATTATCAAATGGTTTCATTAATAAATTTAAATTTAACGCATTCGCTGAAAATTCCCAAGCTTCACACATAGATCTTTTTTTTCAACTCATTTTCAGTTAGTACCAGCCTTTAAAAGGCAGCTGTCCAAATGTCATGATAATTTGTTCTTTAGTTTGTGAGTTATTAAGGCTCCTGTAATATAACTTCTGTCATTTATAAAACAATTGATAAAACACTATTTTGTGCTTTGATTTTACACTGCTTCTTGATGGGAAAATACTATTCAAGACAAGCAATGGCTTGAAGAGTGTTATAGAGCCTAAAGCGAATATTAAAAAAAATATAATTATAATATTTTTTTCAAAAAGCCAATTTTATACGGCTTAAAACGTTTTTTTTCGTTAAGCCCGGGACATGATTCAAAAAAAAATATTAATTTTCGCTATAAAAATAATTCTTAAATTAAAGTAGTTAACAATACTGGTTAAAATAATACTGAATCAAAAATAATGTACCTCAAATATGTTCGCTCATTGACACATCTCCGATCATTGATGCTCATCAATTACATTTTTTAGAACACTCGTTTTTTTTTTTTTTTGAGTTGGTAAATAAACAAATCATTATTAAAGTAACTTCCTATTCTACTACATACCAAAACGTTGATATATATGAAACCGGACGGAACATTTGTGTTTTTCTCATAGAAGATGTATAATAACCCTAATGATTTGTTGTTGAGTTAAAAATTGTAAGTCCTTGTTCGACGCAGAGTAAAATTGAAGATCGACACCAAATTAATTCTTGACATTGTCCTTGTTTATTTCCTTCTCCCCTTCCTCCCTTATTACAGCTGATTGTAACTGATCTAATGAAACGTTATGACAGCCAAGCTACTCTCCTCCAAGACATTCTTCAAACTGTCAGGATTACAATATTAATTTTTGGTTTCTTTTTATAATTTACATGGTCAAAATGCTTACAATTTACAACCCAACATACAGTCGTACAGATTTTATCATTTAAAATATTTTATTATATAAAACAATGAACAAATTATTAATATGTAGTATTAGAAGTCCTGAATTTTTCTCAGAATCAAATGACTATATGCATAATTAATTAAATATGGTTTGATGCTCAAACCTTAAATTATTTTTAATGTAGCCAGGCTTTTTAGAGGAGCTGTAGCCCCCCCCCAAAAAAAACTTAATTTCCAATACAAAATAATTCTAATATTTTTTTTCCAAACAATTATTATTTTATGAAAAGCATTGATTTTTTTTTTAATTCTTTCTGAATAAATGTCGATTGTTGGATTTTTTTATTTTAAATATTTAATATTTGATTTTTTTTCGAAAAGTTCAATATTTGATTTTGTTCCAATTTTTTTTTTTTTTTGAACAGGCGTGAAGTTTGGAATTTTTTTTTTTTTCGAAAAGCTCAATATTTTGTGAATAGCTATAAATATTTGAAATTTTTTTCCAAAAAATATTTAATTTTTTATTGTTTTTCTTAAAAATTTAATTTTATAAACTTTTTTTCAAAAGTTGGGGATTTTGAAATAAAAAACTCAATTTCTTTATTTTTACATTTTTTTTTCAAAAAAAAAATGTAAAAACGAAGTCCCTTCCAAAATATAATCCAATGGACGCTCCTGTAAACCCATCTGGTTTTTTCTCACGAGGCAAGGTAACATGATATACATATGTACATACTTGTATAAAGGTATTTAATATATGCATCCACAATGCTCAAATATTTCTATTGAAACTCACAAAAATATATAATATATTATGAAAATAATTCGTCTATTGAATAAAGCATAAATATCTATAAATTTATGTGTGTTTGTATTATGTGAATTCTTTCATCAATTACCAAATGCAGCTAGCCTATCAGTCTTTTTCGGTGGATATATATTTATAAGCTTAAAAAATATGATAATTGAAGATGGAGCTCTTTTTCTTACTGCTATATAAAGTGTTGTTGTTTTTTCATTTTCTGAAGCTTTATTCTCGATGAGAGAACAATAATTACACAGAAATGATTTGATAAGTTTGTCTGCACAATATATTCACTGTTTCTATCTTGAAATGGGAGAAAGCGGCAGTGGATAGATGAAATTCAATTATTGCAACCTTTTAATAATTAGGAAATAACTTTGCAACTCATTCAATCACATTTACTCTACTAATTTTCCACCTATTATAATATAATTATTCGAGTTTGATGGTATATTTCTGTTTATGTATGTTTATAGTAATTTTTTGTTTGATGAGTTAATGGATTTGATGACACTAAAGTTCATCTTCATGATAGCTATAACGTTCATCCTGAAAATATACTGTTATGGTTCATAGTAGATACAAGAAAAAGTAGTTGTGCTATACTTAATGACATTTGATCTCTTTCGGCCTCATCTTTCAGTCTACAGATCGACTATGAGACCTCCTTGCCCCTCAATACTTCATAAGTGATAAACCCTAAATCTCATCCACATAATGAAGCCTTCCATTTATCTATTTTATCAATTTCCTTTTCATTATAAATATGTCAGCTCTAAATATCAGTGATACTAATAGATTTTATTTTTTAGGTCATCATTTTATTATCTACTTCCATAAATACTATATTCTAGCCATTTATTCAAAACCAAATTGAAAATTTGGATGTGCTAATAATAGGTAGAGAGTAATCTTGTGGATTTGCTGCTGAGTTACAATTGTAAGTCTTTGTTGGACTCAGAGTAGAATGGAGGATTGATATTGGAATATTTCTTTCCTATCAACCTTGTCACATCTACTTGTAGCTGATATAATGAAACACCATGATAGATTTGCTGCTCTTCTCAAAAACATTCTTCAAACTCTCCGGGTTCACATGTTGATTTTTTTTTTTTATGCCCAAAATTCTACTGATTAGTATATGCATTTACGATCGACATCACTGTAATTCCTACCTATATAATTTATAAACGCAAAACTGGTATTTGTATTCATTTATCTCATCTCATTTTTGCTCACAACTAATCAAATAAAATGTCACGACAGCTAAATTACTCTTCTCTAAAAACATACTTCAAACTGTTAAAGTAACCACATTAAATTTCGATTGATTTTGTTTAAACATACCAGTAATTTAAATTATTTGAATCTATGTTCATTTTTATTCATGCAACCTTTTTATCATTATTTAAAAGGAAAAAGTAACAAACTTATCTTATGTTTCTTATCCACGATGTTATATCTATACATCTCGAAACCTTTCCTCCATAAAAGAAATATAAAAAAGGATCAAAACACAACGAGGTAACGCTGTGTATCCACACACATGAATTTGATGAAGAGACTCTATGAAATTTATGTGATACCAACAGGGACGCTTCTAAAAAATTTCTTATGGGAAAGGGTGAATATTTTATTTTATTTTTTGAATGACCTTTCATTTTTTGTGACTCTGATATGAGCTAACTTTTTTGAAGGGAAGATTGGGGCTCTTCAGTTTTTTCTAAAAATAATAAAATAGCTTTTTGATAAATCATTTGGCTTATTTTTTGTAGGAAGTAATGTTTTTTTACTTATTTTAATAACTTTTATTATAAATTTTGGGCCATATATTTTAGAATTTGTCGATGTTTAGTTTAATTTCAGGTTTTTTTTAGAGAGTAATATTTCTATGTTTTTCTAAAAAGGGTTTCTCTAAAAAAGTCATCTTTTTTACAGAAAGGTCTTTAATTTCATACTCATGTAGTCTATAGTGAAATGCAGTAGAGAGCTTCCAATAGTTTAGTTAAAATAACTTTTGTGATATTCTTAGAAAAAAAACTTAAAAAACTTGGCATTTAACATTAGAAATGAGACAAAGTTGTGAGACTCTTGAAAAAAATATTAAAAAACTAACTAAATAATAATACCAATACTCGAGCTATTATACCAGACAATAAACCATAAAACCTTGGGATCGACTGATCGACAGTTATACTGTCCATAATCATCTCAAATTATAACAATAATCTTCTGATATGAGAGAACGATTTTAAAAAAATCATGTTCTGTACTTGTTTTTTTTTAATTAAATGGTTTTATTAGACAATCTAACGACAGCTGAAATAAAATTAATTCAGTCGGGTTTTTATCCTATGTCTCTAAGTGTAAAAATGTCGAAGAAACAACAAAAGGGCAGCATGTTGCGATCTGCTCTGTGCCAGTGTCAGTCCTGAGCATGGTGCAGAGAACGTTGATATCTCCACCCAAGCTGCCCATAACATCAAAAAGTCAATTAAGGAGGAAGATAGAGCCATACAGCCAAAAAGAACCAAAACTTCCTGAGCAACAATATGGGTGACTTCTAATCTGACTATATGTAGCACTCCTCCGCCCTTGAACTCAATCCCCTGGATTTTGCAGTTTGGGGCATCATAATGAAAAAATTGTGCAACATCTTCAATCCAAATTTAGATTCCCTCCGAGGTACGATCTTACCAGTGTGGTATACTATGGACAATGCCAACATCGTTAAGAGCAGTAAATCTGGTCTCTCACGTATTGAGGATGTTATTGCTTATGAAGAAAGACATATTTATGTAATTATAGCTAAATATGAGATTAAACTTATTTTTGCTTTGGAGCTATTTTTTTCTAAACTCCATAGAATCCACGTTTTTCCTAATTTAGATAATGCTACTACATGCTTTGGGTCCTCCCTCTGTTGTATTATTTTCAGAGTTTGTACTCATAAAAGTATGTATTTGATAAGAGTCAGTTGATTTTGTAATTTTTGATCATAAATGGTAGTTCTGGAGATGCCCAACTGAGTGCATGACTGGAAATTCGTTGAGCATGTGAAGTGCCATTTTCTCGACTTGTTTGACTTCATTGTTTGATTTAACGATATTACATATAGTAATACCGGATTACTGCGCATTCTAAAAGGTACTATAGTCTATTTATATTAAAACCAGTACTTTCAGTTATAACGCTACGTTATAAAAAACGGAGCTGCCGATGACAAATTCCCAAAATTTATGAACCTTCCTCCTTAAAACAAACAAAACTGTCCTATAAAAAAAGACAAGAAGAAGATATTATTTTATAAAAAAAGACTTATAAATACCCGTAACGATTGATTTTTTTAAGACTTTGATCCAAAAGTATCGAAAAATAATGAAAAATGCTATTTTAACTGGTACGAAAAATATTTTTATTGTTACACCAAAACTGTTATGTCATCAAATTAATACATTTATGTGTGATTAAAATTAAGCATGCCATTTTATTCGGGTAATAAGATTTATAATATGTCTAAATATCTCGTCATAATCAATGTGTGATGTTATAAGTATGCTCATTAGTTTTCTGTCATACCAATGAATAATCTTTGTTCGAATAGGTATAGTGCCTATTAAGTTATTCATGTCTTGACAGACGAAAAATGATAAATGTCGTCATCATCACCATGCCTTGAAAACATGAATAAATTACTTATAGTATATTATACATACATACATACATACACCAAGGTATATGTATAAACATATCTGAAGGCTTTTAATACACTTATTAGTACTCCTAATAGCTAAAAGGAAGAAGAAAAAAACCTCTATGATAGGCAATTTTAATATATAAATTTTTTCACATCCACTTAATATTTTACATACATGAAATTGCGGTATAGGGCACCGCATTGCCTCACTAACACAATAATGCACATCCACTTTATTTAGTTGTCACCTGTCAATGTTTCTAGTTAGTTTTCCCATATCAGTGTTTGCAATGTTGAAAGGTTAAATTTGAAATTACCTCAATTGAAGCTGTGATCAAATTTAAAGAATGCGTTCAAAATAATTTTAAAAAGTCTTGCAACTGAGGATATGGGTTTCTTTCATTGCTGGTGTCAAAAGTGACCTCTTCACCCTCACAAGGTTATTTCTACCTATTTTTTTTTATAACCCTTTTGATATTCTGGTGTGAAACTCCAAAATCTTTTGCGCTGGCCCTCAAGGGATTGAGGGGATTGGCCTTGGCTGTTTTTTAACTCGCCCAGGTCCACTTTTGCCGTTATGGACAGAACTCTTCTTCCTGTCCAAATTATTTGTCTTGGTGACGGCATGAATGGTGGTCCTGGCCAACTAAGTGCGTGAATGGAAATTCGTGGATCATATGAAGTGTCATTTTCTCTACTTGTACGTAAGCTCAAGAGCTCATCTTTCTTTTGTTTTGTAACTTATTGTTTATCCTTATATATCGAAAAATGAATTAATTTTGATAACTTCATTAAATATTGAATTTCTAAGTGTTCAGATTTCAATAGATCACCCTGTAGAGATAAAAAAAAGTAGATTGGTAGTGGCTATGCCCAGTTATTTAAAGTATGTCTATTTTTTAGCTGGTCCATTAGTTTTTTTGGTTTTTTTTTTTTTTTTTGAATTGGCAACCTGAAGAATGAATTTTCTTATCCTTAGCCGTTATCATTATTATTTAATTCCTGAGTAGTGAACTTCCTTTCCTAAACAGATTCAGTTACATTCAAAACCTCATTGAACGTGCGTGTGTTCTCATAAAAAACAGCGTCTACAGATTTATAATTCTAAGTCCTTGTTGGAATCAGAGTAGAATTAGAGATTGACATTGAAGTAATTCTTGCCAATGTCCTTGCTTATTAGTTTTTTCCCCTCGTCCTTTGTCACAGCTGATAAAAGCTGATAGCTTTTATTTTTTAGTTTATTTTTTTATCATTCCCATTATACACATGATTTTCATCACTAGCTATGCCACGGAGGACTCATATTCACCTAAAGGCAGACACAGTCATGTTTAGAGTTAAATGTCTATTATGCTTCATCCAGATTATTGGCTCAATAATGAAGACATTAAGACTAGACAATTTTGTTGACAGATAGTTGAGGCACACTTTTACCGTTTTAGACTACAATATTTACAAAAATTATGTATCAGAACAGGCTGAAGATCGTTTTTTCTCGGCATGTTCACTCTAACAGTAACTTCTCCAGATTAGTGAGTGAGTTTAAAAGTGTTTTTTTTTTTCAACTCCTTTATTTGTCGGTTTGTTTCGCTTTGTCTTGTCTAAGAAAAAAAAAAGATTTAGATATGTTTTATAATGGTATATTGTATAAATATTAAAATGAATTTTTCCTTTGTGAATTTAATTTATTTCTTGTTCTCATCATTGAAGAAATAAAGACATGTTTTTTGGCTTTATAAAAATATTATACCTATATTAATATAAAAAAAGAAATAGTTGGGAAGAATTGGTCCAGGGTTGCATAGCTATTACTGGTGGTATTTTGGTCTGGAAATCCTAGACTGGTCTGACACCGATATATTTTGTGTTGCACCGAATTAGTTCTGGTTAGAAATTGGTTTTATCATAATATATGAAACCGAAAAAATCGGTCCACTGTCTTAAACAGAAGTCTGCACCGAATAGTTTGTCTAGAAAAAATCCCTTAAGACCAAACCAAAAAAAAAAATGGTGCCAGACCGAGTATCAACACTAATATCTACCGTCTAACTTTGGTTTTTTTTCTGTTGATTTCTGTATGAAAGGTTTCGTGATGCAATACATAATCTGTTGAAAATAAGGACGAAATGATATCTTAAAATATTAATAATAACTAAAAAAGGTTTTAAAAAGTCTAATTAAAATTTCAACATTCTATATGACTACTAAAAAAATATACCATTTTTTCAAGCAAATTCAAATAAAAACAATGCATTATTATTTTCTTTAAAGAAATAGATAATTGATTGATACAAAAAATGTGATTATAATAAAGCAAAGTTTTAGTGCCTGTCTGTCCATTTTTCTACACAGAACTCTGTTTAAGTGTGCACTGAATATCTTAAAAGCTGCGTAATTAGTTGATCTACAAAATAACAATCTAGTAACTTGAAGTAGCTTAAAAAATGGAGTAAATTTCAAAAATCAGAGTCAGTTATACCTTGGATGATGTATAAATATTTATAAGGTTTATTTTTCTTAAAGCTATACGGAAGAACTAAAAATATCATTATGAAGAAGTCCTTTAGAATTTGTGTTTGCAATTTTGAGCTATTTTATAATATAAATATTTTTTTAATTTTCTTTAAAACAATTTTAATTTTTATATAACTGTTTTCATATAAATTTGGGAAGAAATATTAAATATAATTTATTAAAAAAATGTCATTTTTTGAAATACTTAATAATGAATATTGGTAAAAAGGTATTGAAAACTTTTGTGCTACAGTTGAAGGAATAACTTTGAGCAAAGCCAGGTATACTGATTTTAAGAAACAGGGTGTTCCAAGATATTTTTCGATTGATTGCATCTCAATTTTGTAAGCAATCTCCCCATGGTTGACATTTCCTTATAGATACAATACTTTTGAGCTTCCTTAAGTTCAAAATCCCTGGAGGGCAATGTATAGGAGCAGTGTATTTACCAAATAATTACTAAGGTAATTTATTATTTATATCGGCCATCCGTTGCTTCAATCTCAATATAGATATTGTCATTTAGTATTCATTCTGATATATTTAATTCAATATCGATACTATACCAATATTGATCCTTAATAACTAGAGTTGTACAAAATATAACCTTTAAATAATTTTTTTCTAGTTGGCAGTCTGAAGTGTGTTTTTATTTTCCAATGTTTTTACTGTTAATCTTTTCATTCTTGAGGAGAGAATGTATGAGTATAAAGTAATTATAACTTTATAATAATTATAACTAGTAATTATGACTTATAATAAGTATAACTTTATGAGGGTACTTATGAATAACGGTGAGTATTACTGAAAATCTCTTGGTTAGTTTAAGGTAAGGATGTGAATATGGGACAAATTTTGGTGAGTGTAAATTTTAAAAAAAAAGTATACGTTACAAAAACAAAATATATATAATGTATTTTATTAATTATTCCTTCCTATTTTGAAAATTACTACTTATTATCGTCTAGTATAAGTATAAATATAAACGATCTCTATAACCTTAAGTCCTTGTTTGACTCACGGTAGAATTTGTGTATATTACCTTCTTCTCATAGCTACTTGCAGCAAATCTCCTAAAACGGCATGACAGCTAAGCTGCTCTCCTCTGAAATATTTTTCAAGTCGTCATGTCATGTCATTTTTTGTTTTTTTTAATTTATAGACCATTATTTTATTCAACTCTATCCATAACAACCTTTCATACCCTTAGCCTTTAATCATAAATCGCATATTATAATATTCAAATTCAATTAATTTTTTCCTTAAAATAACTACTCAAACTAACCGTAGAAACCTTAAACTACTTGTATACTTAACAATATCTTTACAGCTTGATTTCAGATTACAGGTACATAGGTACATTTTATAATTACAAAATGTAATTATAATGGTAATATAAAACATTACTTTTCATAATAAATATTATATTTTACTAGCCTCAAAATAAAATTAAGAATTTTAATGTTTATTCTCAAACAATAAATAAATTAGATTAGAAACTTTAATTATTTTAATTTTTATAACTAGTACCCGCTATTAATTGAACTTATTGGTCAATGTTTCGAAATTTGAAAAATAAGAAAGGTTATTGTCCCGCATTTGCAGTTTAAGAAACTATCAACTATTCAGACCCATTTTTTGATGAATCACTATCAATGTAATATAATTATACACAATTTTTCACAAGGAACAAATTTTTGAGGACATTTTCCTGCACGCAATCTTTTGCGCCAAGATATTTAAGAGATACATTGTAGCGTATAAATTTCATAAAATTAATGAATTACAACCTCGGAATTGGGGATTTGTATGAGTGTGGCATTTTTTTAAATAATGGGTAGAACTACACCTCATTTTACTATGGGCCCTTCCATATTGTGTGTATTGTTGTTTGTGGAGTAATTCTAATTTGCCCATTCCTCCTCCAAAAATCGACGTAATGTTCCTTTAATTGGTTAGATGGAGTTTCAATGATTAAGTATATGTATACATTACAGTATTACAAAGATACATTCTGGCCTAGGAATGTGTCTTTAAATTCTTATACTTAATGTATATTTCCTTCGCTAGGAGCAACAGGGAATCGAACCTACACGCATTAATTTCAATTGAATAATTTCACCCGAAGAGTTGTCCATTGAGCTCGGTAATTTTTAGTTTCTACAAGGTATATACGAGGGTAGTGATAATTCTGATTTTTTTATTATTTTTCACAATGGTATTTTTATAACTCTACACACTTCTCCCAACGAAGTTACAAAGAGAACGGGTTACAAAGATGGGATTATCGCTAGGAAAAGTGTGGAAAGTAACAAGAACACCATGTTGAAAAAAAAACTGATTTTTTTTTCTCAGAAAATCACTCACATCAACACAACCAAACGCGTGTTTCATAAAAACTGTCCGTCTAAAATGGTTGAAACTTTGGTGAGCAACTTTCAACAGATACTACATAGATGTGACTTGCTTATATTTGCAAGTGCTCCCATCTTCACTTTGAGTTCGGAAACTTTTCAATCAACCCTTGTATGTAACTTTTATATCTATGCGAAAATACATATGACGTAGAGTGGTGTGTTTATAACAGTAATATTATTAGTTTTGTATTTCACTCTTCAGAAAGAGAAAACTCACGTAGTCATTAATTACATCAAATGCAGTTAAATTAATTACTAGTCTCAGACACTTAATATCTTCTCCGTTACTTACATTTTTTTGGATAAATTAAATTTTCACATTGTTGCAGATATGTAGGCAGGAAGAGAATTGTAATAAAATTATTTTTATCCGTTGCTTTTTTGTTTATATTTTTTCATTTATCATGTTGCATAGGATATAAAAAAATATGTACTAGAGTTAAGACCAAATTTTTTTCTGTTCGGACTAACCCTCTGGTAGTAAGTGAACTGAGTACAAAGAAACAACAAAAGTAACACGTATTTATTTACATATTACAAATTGAACAACTCTAATAATTACATCGTTCAAATTTTTTAGTATTTTTAACTATTCCATCCATTTTGCATCAGGGAATATCATTTGAAAAACTAAATATACTTGAAGGAATATTAGACATCGAGAAATAACTTATTTATTATAAATTTTAATGCAAGTACTTTCCTTTTCTCTGGATAACCTTGTCCCAGCGCTCCACCAACATATAAAAAGCTTTCATCCATGGAGATGATTTGCATACAAACTCCTCTCTGACTAAAAAGTATTGCTTGTATTTGAGGTACCATCATGGGCTCTTTTTCCCCTTGGAACAAAGAGAAGATTGTTGGCACTATGTCAGGTGAATAGGAGTGATCAAACAATCTGATGGAACTAGCAGTAATGATTTCCTTAGTGTTTGTAGTGTGACTTTTGCAATTATCTATTTGCAAGAACCACTCATGATTGGCCATGTCAGTCCTGTTAGCCCTGAAATTTATCATAAAACTATACATCACCTTACAGAAATATGTTGAATTCCCCCTGGTTTCGAGTAGGACATAATGCTGGTAGATAAGTCCCTTATTATCAAACAAAGTGATGACTATCTGCTTCTTCCGGTTCTTCTACACCTTCAACTTGATGTGAGCCTTTAAACCCTTGAAATCCATATTTTACTGTCTTCCTATGTCTTCGGGGTATGAAAAGCAATAATTGTTTCGTTCATAGTGACAATAAAGACAAAAAATATATTCCCCTTCTCAAAATAGGTTTTTTCGAAAGGCTTTGCACATCGTATTCTCTCCGTTTTGTAAGCTTCAATCAACTGTTTTTGGCATTTGAGAAGGCCAAGATCATCCTTTAGAATCCAACTTACAGTCCCATAGAACATGTTAAATCTCAACATGACTTTATTTACACTCATCCGCTTTTCATCGTCAACAAAGATCTTCACAGCCTCGATCGTGCTCTAGCTTCTTATGGTTCTCTTTTGAATTCGGAACCTTATGTCTAAAGTGTAAGTCCTTTACGAGCTGTCTGTTATAATTTGAAGCAGGTTTTGGCATCCTGGACAGTACGACTCCTGTCGTAAAGACCTGTCAGTGAATAAAGGTAAACATAAGTCCATGGATTTTTCTTTTTTACGTCCTGTGACAATATGTTACAAGTTAGGGCAATGATGACATACCAATTACGATAGTTGAATATCACCAAATGTTTGGCATAATAATAAAAAATCATTGAACCTCGTATTTGTGTTGTAATCCCCTCGTACAATGATATAATTAAAATAGAACAACTAATCGATTAACTTTTGTTCATTTTAAATAATAAAACAGCTGGTTTTTTGGACAAAAATATGGTTATGCTTCCACAACTCAATGAACACTCTTTTTTTCCAAAAAGTATTTTCATAAATTATTCATATTTTGAAAAATAAAATTTTTAAACTCCCAATATGTTGCTGACCCCAAATTTTTTTTGAATAGGTTTAAATATGATGAATAATTTACATAATATTAAAAAGAGAAACAGACTATTTTGATCGATTACTTCCATGTTTTGTACTATGAAATTTTCTTAGAGTAATAAGTTAACAAAACAAACAGAGTATGACAGATTTTGACTTCACTTATTTCTATCAGTGTATGTATTTACATTGTGAAAACTTGACTTTATATATATTGCAGAGAATTCTTAGAGTCCATATTTTAGTTTCTTTTCAAGGGAATGGCTTTACAATAAAATGAGTAATCATTTTATAGCGTGACTCTAATGAAATTTACTCACCAACGAACAAACAACACCATTTTTGATAGACCATAGCAACAAATAAAACTTGAATATGACTATATTGTATAATTATTATACGAACAGGAGTCTGACATTGGCAATACTCTGCAATTCAATGTCTTAATGGAACAGCAGTAATATCTACAAGTAGCTTTTTTATATTGAGAAGTTCTGTAATGTTTATTTATAACTTTACAATAAAAAAAGCTACTTAATGGAAATTGAACACCAAAAAGAGGTATGGCTGGGCTCAAGAGGTCCATTGAAGTTGCCAAAAGGCAAATCAACGTCCATCATTGCCAGAAACTGCTCTGTGTACCGCAGTACCATTTCTAGAGCAATCAATGCGAACTTATGGTACAAGAGCTATGTACGTCCTAAGGATCATACACCTGTTCAAGATTTAATAAAGCTCACCAGAGAGGCTAGGTGTAAGAAGGGCATTTGTCATTCTTCTCAGATGAGAGGATATTAACTTTTGAAAAGACATTTATGCTTGGGAGATCTCGAAGTCCGTTAAAGCTGTCAAGTCACGGGTGGAGGCGTGAAGTAATCGAAGAATAAAAATGTTTAGAATTGTTTCATGCTGCTTTTTTGTTAAAAAAAGTATTCTCAAAACCATTAATTAGGGATTTTTGATGCCTTACACTTTTTTTTTTCATTATGGTCTTATGTGATTTTTTCTAGAACAATTTTGACCGACATTTCTGTCCAGACAGCTATCTTAGAACGTAGCACGCCGTTACCTCACTAAAAAAATTGACACTATGTTTTGTCGTCAGCTGTTTATGTATTTCTTTTTTTCCCTAATTAGTGTTCTGCACGTGCATTAGTTGAATTTGAATTATTTCATGTTCAAACGTGAATTTTTTGACAATTAAATAATAATTTATGGCCTGGAATTAGCCATTAATCTAGCGAAATGTAAATTTGGTGTAACGAAGATAGACTTTTCAGTCATAGTGTGAAGTCATCATGGATAACACCTCTCGCCGACAAGGTAACAACGACGCAATCTTATCAATTCCTGCGCAATCGCGCAAAAGTCCAATAGTTTATAAAGTTTTTAACATTTTATCATCGATTTGTTCCTGGTATATCTAAACTTCTACGACCTTTCCTTCAATTACTTAAAGGAGCTCCCCGAACCAAAGCTTCTCTTATCAAATTAAGAATTGAGCCTAATATGGAATTAAAAGAATAATTTAATCGTTTGAAATCATCATTAGATAATGCTACCTTACTTGTACATTCGATTCCCGACTCACATTTAGCTCTTTCTGTCGATGTTTCTGACATGGCGATTGGGGACGTTTTACAACAACTTCAAAACAGTACATGGAAACCCTTATCTTCTTTTTAAAGTAATTACACACACCCAAACTAAAGTATAGTACATTTGATCGAGAATTACTATCTAAACATTCATCTATAAGACATTTTCGAAATATTGTGGAAGGTAGAGAATTCACTGTCTACACAGCTCACAAACCTTTAACATTTGCTTTCACTAAAGTTTTGGATCCCTGGTCTGCACGTAAACAAAAACACCTTTTATATATATAAGAATATACCAAGGATATTCAAAAAATGTCTTGAAAAAATAACACTGTTGCAGGAACATTATCAAAGATTAATATGGGTGCATTACCTATGATTGAAATTCAGTCTTTGAGTTTTGCACAATCTTAAGCCAAAGAGGAAATGTCCTCCTACCGCACAAGTAAATCCCAAACTTAAATTATCTGAGGTAGATTTTGGTTCTTCAAACAATCCATTTTTGCTTCTATTTTTCATATCAGGCTCCACTCCACACCCATTAATTCATCAGTCTTTGAAAATGCCAGTATTTGATATTATGCACTCGATATCACATCCATCAGCTCGTTTTTCCGAGATACTTATAACAATAACTATCTCTGGAAGGGTATGAAGAAGGAAAATAAACTCTGGGTTTAGCAATGTACTATATGTCAAATGTAGACAGACTTACTAGATCGACAGGCATCCAGATTCCAATTCCTACTTCACATTTGTCACATATTCATGTATATCTAGTGGGCCCACTGCCCTCTTCTCGCAGATTCTCCCATCTTTTTACAATTATAGACCGTTTTTCGCGTAAGTCAGGAGCTATTCTGATCTCCGACACAAGTACAACAACATGTGCATGAGCATTGTGTTTACATTGGATAACACGATTTGAAAAAAAAATAACGTTGATTTTTGATTTTATAACTTCAAAGTACAACAAAAGTAAATTTAATTATTAGTAGTATGATCGAATAACATGTTACTTCAATGTATGCATATAATGATCATTAATTAATGCAATTTATAAAAAATATTACCACATATAAAGGTAAACTCTGATTATTTTACCCATATGACATGAAAAATAATATATTGTTCTTAGATAAGTTGTTAAAGCTAAGAGTGTAAAAACAATATTGATGGTGTCGTAATATCGTAATAAATTATATTAAATATGCATATATAAAATGTATTATCTTTCGTCAAATTGTCCTAGAACTAAAACAGATGTTTAGAAACTTGAATCATAGGAGTTGCTGGTATGTAACGAAAAAGAAGAAAGAAACTGAAGAAGAACACAGTAACCCTGACAATTTGAAGAATGTTTTGGAGAAGAGGAACGTAGCTGTCATTAATGGTGTGTCAGTACTTATTTAGGACCAAAGACTACAGTTATGTCTCGGCTCAGTCTAGTTCAGTCTCGTATATCAGTCCTAAAAACTATTAAAGTTCAGTTATTTGATGACGTCACTAAACTGGATTTTTTTTTCTTAATCAGTTTTATTACTCACAGTCCAAAGGAGTGATAAGACCATTCCAAAGACCAGACTGGACCGAATAAATAAGAACTGAAACAGCATTAGATGTGATGGCGTTTTATTCGATTAACTACATTCAGCAACAAAAGGAAAGACATAAACACAATTCCCACTCCGTATCCAACAAAAACTGTTGATGTACAATTATACTCTTAAGACTTATGACCGCCAAAAATCCTTTGTGCAAACTTCTGTGTTTCATAAGCACACTAGACCTATTCTAAAATATACTTTTTTGAATTTTGATATGTTTCTGCATTTTTCACCATGCTTTAAGATATAAAAAAGCTTGAAAATCATTTTTTAGGGATATAAGTAGGTCTTATACCCTGCCTCAACTAGATGGTTCTCTTTACCTTCATTTTACTTGATAGTCTTAATACTTAGATAGTTAAATATATAAAAAGTATTATTCAAAAATGTGTTTTATACGTTTTTGTCCAAAAACTATACAAAATCATCAAAAAAGGTATTTTGGAAAAACTTTAAGGTCCATGACGTAGGGTATAAGACATACTTAGATCCATAAAAAAATATTTCTGAGCTTCTCACATCTTAAAGCATGGAAAAAATGCAGAAACATATTATAGTTCAAAAAAATATATTTTTGAATAGGTCTAAAACACACCCACGAGTGGGTGTGTTTTATCATTAGCGATTATATTTTTGTAGATCACGAGGAGAAGGCGGGAGAGAGACCTATGTTATTCTTAATCAAGACTGTTCATTAGCTGTTTGATATATATTTTTATTCTTACAGAAGGGGGGTGTAAAATTAATATCTATTTAGAGTTATGTTTTATCGAGATTTGTACAAGATCCTCCAAGGCATGAATAGCAATGTGATTTTGTGATTTTATGGAGAACATGAGGAGAAGGCTGGCGTGAAACTTCTGGTTATTACTTAATTAAGAACCAAGTTAATATAAGCTACTTGTTACTTGATTTTTTTTTTTTTTTTTGTGGGGGAGAAAATTAATTACTGCTATAAAGAGGAGATCTTTTAGATTTAAAATAGCACTAGTGGAAGGAAAGTTATATAATTAAATAAAAAATATAAATTTTTAGAAGAATTTACACCAAAGTTAAGCGATAATTCTTTTTATCAAAGGAGATATCAACCTTACCATGATCTATTTAAGAATGAGCAATAAAAAAATAAAAGCACTATTCTTTTCACTAAACTGTGTTCTTTCTTCATGAATGAAAGCTTAGTAAAATAAAAAATACAGCTGTTTTTCCAAACTACAAAATCTCACACGCAGGTTAGGTCATATTTTTTACATTTATTTAACTAATAAATGGCAAATTAAACCAAAATAAATCAATCCATCAAAATAAGAAATCAAGTTTATACCTCTGCGATTTAGTAGCAAAATACATATCCAGAAGGACTGTTTAACTTCCAGCGTGTTTGGAATACAGATGAACGGTGTTTGTACTACAGAAAAACTCAGTATGATTTTAAACGATATTTAGGAATAAAAACATTATGAAATACAAAAAATCAAAGCTTAAAGTAAAGTTTTTATCAGAAGAAAATAATTTCATGGAGTAATTTGATTTTATCAAAAAAAAAAAAAATTTCTTCTTACTGCATGAAGTATGAGATTTTGTCCGATTTTGACTGATTACAGAGCCCTGTACTGGTCATTCTTGTACATCAAACAGTGCTTATAGAGCGTTTTCACATTTGGGAGCATAAACAACCATTTTGTTATACCAAAAACACTTTTTTCTTTAATACTAAAGAATATAGTGAACTAATGGATCTCAAAATTGGACCAACAAGTACAAGAACTTGAACTTTATTTTTATATATAAAATGTATCGCTCAATCGTCTTTTTTTATTATATTATATACGGCACTAAAGTGTATTTAAAACAACTTATTACATCGTCATACGATCTTATTTCCGTGTTGAAGCTAAAAGTTAACTATTACTAGGGAAATCATGAGATATTTATCTTTAATTATTTTACTCTCTTAGTGTTTAATCGATTTTTTTTTAAATGTTTACAATCCCAACCATTTGTAGGGATTTTCAGTATATATTAATTTTGATGATATTCAAATATTACAGCTTATCATTTGCAGCATTTAGTATTCAATGCAGAGGTTGAGTCCTTTTTTTATTTATTAATAAAACGATTCCATTGAGTTTTATAGAAGTTACTAGAATTTTGCCTATTTTATGTGGTAACAATATCAATTTTGAGCCCTGAAAATGGTGTCTCCATCAATTATGATGTAATTAATGACGTTAGTGAAAGCGCTTTATTGTACATATATTGCAAATATGGTTATAATGGATCCAAGAACTGTTGGTAAAAATGAATAAAGGCAGGATTTATTATTATTTCTTTGCAAAGTAGGACTTCTTTTAGTACCAGTTACATTGGAATGTACTTGTACCTACATGACATGTGTCTAGTAAGAAAAAAAAACAATATTTTAAATTGTCTGGAAAATAGACACATCACAACGTACAAATGTCAAGTGCTGTTTGATATGTTATTATATGTATATATTTCTTCACTGAAAGTTATTGTATTTTAAATATGCATTAGTGTACTATGTACATTGTATATTCCAAATGCTAATAGGTTATTGGAATTTCCGTTCTTCATAATTCCGGATCTCAATATTAGGTTTTTCATGTATTCAGAATCTGATTTGATTTAATTGTACCCTCTTTGCATAAGAACTGAGGACTTGGGCACAAGTAACATTTAAGTAATGTGACCTCTTAACTCGTAGTTAAAGGACTCGCTACTCAACTAAAAGTTAAAACATTTATACTTGGCTCAAGCCCATATGCATCCTTAGAGCCCACTTTTTCAAGAAGGATGATTATTACAGGTGAGACTCGATATAATACAGAATTTACCTTTCGATTATGTCCTGAGTGATTAAATCTAGACCTATTTTTAGATCGATATTTTGGTCCAGACTGCGATCTTGGACCATGACTGATATTTAATATTTTCCTAATCGAGAACCACTTTATGTTTGTCTCAATCTATGGACCGATTTTATCACTTTCATGATCGATGAGTTGTATAAATATAATTTGTGCAACACATTTAATTTCATATATAATTACTGCATGTCAATTTTTATCAAATCGAAACCCACATGATTTCATCAACCATACATCTACATATACAACCGTTTTGACCAAATATTAAATTAGACAGATCCATATGAATTATTTTGTTAGATCGATCGGGACCATTTTTTCATTGAGTACGGTCCTGATTGAACTTATTTAAGGACTGCATTAGTTCGGTCCACTAAAAATCATAACGGTGTCAGACCGGTCTAGAATGTTCAGACAGAAACTCAATATTAATGATAATGCTGTCATCAATTTATGACGTCATTTATTATAAAAACTGTACCCATGTTAGAATTGGTTACTGCGCTCATATTCAAGATGAAAAAACATTCCTTAATTCAAATAAATATGACTAATTAAAAACCGCCGCTTATTTAATTTTGAATCAGAGTAATAGAGCCTTGATGAACTGCAAATACCAAATCAACTCAGAATCGAATTTTCAAAAAATTTGCAACTTGACTTGAAGCAGCTTCCAAAGACAATTGTGTTACCTACCTAACTATATGCAAATCTTACGTATTATAAATAGATATCCCTTTGCAAAATTTTGTTAAAATCTTATCTAAAAATGTTACGAGTGATATAACCCCATCAGAAAACCAAAATTCATTGAAATTTACCTACAATTACAAAAAGTGTAAAAAGTAAAAAAAAATGTTCCAAAAATTCCAATTTGAAGAATTTTTTGGAAGGGAGTAGCTTAGCTGTCATGATGTTTCATTACATTACCTACTAGCAGCTATTATGACAAGGAAATAAACTTAAATCTCACTTTATATTAAGCAAGGACAAAGGCAAGAATTACTCTGTTTTTATCTTCATTTCTACTCTGAGTCCAACAAGGACTTACAATTATAACTAGGGAAGTGAAAAGAATTGAAATAATATGAAAGAATAATTTTATCAGCTTTGAATATAAAAATAAAACAATGCCTAGTTTTCCAATAACAACAACAAAAAATGGCTTCTAGAAAAGGCTTAAGATGTACAACCCTATTCCTTAGAATGATACCTAACATCTTTTAAAATAATTCTTCATTAAAATCATATTAGTAATTTATTTGTACTGTCGTATATAATTAAACCTTTTGATATTTTGTCTTCCTTTCAAGTCATTGCAAATGTTTTTAAAGTTATTTCCATCTTGATTTGCATTACATTTTGACTTGATATTTATATATGCATTAAAAAAACTTAATTTAATTTCCATTCATTAATTACTTTTGACATATCTTATGATTAAAATATTATTAATAATAAATAATTGATCCAATCTCTCTCGATTTTCTAATAATAAATAAAATGAATATTTAAGTTTACAAAATAAATAAATACATTAAATCTTCCAGTAATTCTTAATGAAAGTTTATAATTGGAACATGTTCTAATGCATTTTTTTCTTTATGTAAAATAATGGCAATGATTCCCTTTAGTCTACTTTATGCGAATCTGCAATCGTTTCATTGTGAAAATTAATTAAAACATTAATGAAGTTTTAGTATATGGAAAAAAAAACATAAAGGTACTTTGAAAATGCGACATATTTATTAATTGTTTCTATGGTATGAATTAAAGTAATAATGAAGTCCACAGTGATAGCTGATTTTGGTACAAGTTGACGTCATCCTCTATATACAGCAACTAGTCGAATAAAATGAAATGTGAATTTTTTGTTTTGTTTTGTTTTTTTCCGCAAAGAAGCTGTGGAATCTTCATTCGGCATATTTTATTACTATGATTGAGTGAGAACTATAATATCTATGGTAGAGAGTATGTTCTATAGCCATTAAATATAGCTAAAGTCTCAAGGTGTGAGCTTAGCTCATTTCTCCTAGAATGAAAGGAGAAAATCACTTCAAGTTTGAGGCGATAATATTAAATACTCTTATGATAATATATGATTAGAGATCAAAAATCACTCTTCTTCCTGGAGATCTCAATAACAAAATTGAAATAGATTGGCCTAATGGATTAATAAACTTTATTAAATTATATAGGTATTTTTATTATATAAAGGGGACCTTTCCCCATTTTTAACAACTCATGAATCCTCTATTACTAGAACTTTTAATAACTTGACAAAACTCCATCCTTCTGAACTTATTTTGTCTAGGATGATTCAATTATTTAAATGGAAACTAATGACAATAAAATTGAAAAAAAAAAAAAAACTGTCAATTACCAACCACTTGAAGCCGTTATTGATGGCAATGGTCTTCACATTCAAAAATTATATATCCTTAATATCATTATTATAACTCATATATATAAAGTTGTTTTGGTTATTATACGTCATTGTTTAATTTGTTAATTTTTATCTCCAAAATTTTACATGACGTTAGCGCGTTAAAATCAATTAAATTCGGGAGAGATTTTATTTCATAGATGCAATCATGGATTTTTTGAGACAAAGAATACTTACAAATCCTACATGAGGATAATGAGAAAGGAGGGATTAGTTTAAAAATAAAAGGAAAAAATCAGTCAACCTCATTTTTTACTACATATTTTATGAAAAGAAGAAAAACAAGCTAAGCTGTCTACGTGTTTATTCAATGTCTCTAAAATTCCATGGTACACTTTTTAATCATCTCCTTCAAGAGGAGTTGCAATGAAACCCATAGTTTTTTTCAGCTTTTTTTTTTTTTTTTTAATGTTAATTTTAGTGATAAATTAGTGTTTATTCTTATAAAATTTGTATATTTTAGTCCTCAAGATGAGGAACAACAACACTGCTGATTCACGCGATTTCTTTTTCTTTTTTGTATACTTATCCTTTTTTAGCAAGAATAAATATGAAAAATATCAAGTTATTCAATTTAATAATCATTGCAGAGGATTCAAGAGTATTCACATTGAGCAATTTGACAAAAACTATATGTGAATTTATTGAAAGTCTATCTTTGTCACGTGTCAATGGAGTGCGAAGTAAATATTATATCAGCGATTCAGTGTACATATGTATTTTTATATGAATATAAATTATATATATATATTGTCTATACATTAATATATGTATGTTTAAAAGATTACTCCAAAACCTCTTTAACAAGGAAATTCGAGAACCTGTCAGAAAACAACAAAAAAAGTTGTTGAATAATCAATGATTGATGTGACCTCATTACTCAAAAGTCAGTCACTTAGTTTACAAATTTTTGTTTATTCAAGTATACATATATATGTACATAAACTTACTTATGATGTTTTACACAAATTCGCCAGGGGCGTTGGCAGGGTGGGATGGAGGGACTGAAGCTCTTCCAGCCACAATATCCAAATTTCAAAAAATATTATTTTTTCAAAAAAAACATTTTTTTTTTTAAATTGACGAATTACATTGAGTTTTGCCAAACCACAATTGGCATAAGAACTGGTCCATGAGAGACAACATAATTAATTTTAAACCAAGTCTCAGATAAAAGAAAAAAGACAGTTTTCCAAATTTTATATGAAAAAATTTAGTTTTTGAAAAAAAAAATATCTTTCTGTTAATATTTATGTATTTTTAGTGAATTTTTTAATTTTTTGTAAAAAACTATAGAATTTTAAATTTTTTTCCTAATAAATGTCATAATAGAAACAAAATAATATTTCAAATTTTAATTTTTCCTAACTATTCATATTTAAATTTTTTTTTTTCAAAAAAATTGATATTTTTCTGAATAACTATGAATTTTTGAATGTTTTTATTCTATTTTTTCCGAATAAATATATATATATATATAAAAGCGTATTGTATCCGACTTATTTGACGAACATATATCCAAAAAAGACATCGTCGGCATCAATGTGAGGACCGTCCGCAATAATCAGCTTGCCAAGGAAGTTGGTAATTTCTTAAAATAGCTGATGAAGACGACAAAGAATTGTTCTTCTTTTTTTTTTTTTAAATCTCCGATAAGGGGCGTCGTCTGCAAGATAGGGGGGATGGAGGGACTGTAGCCTCAAAAGCCCTCAAATTAAGGATTTTTTTTACAAGAAAATTTAATATGTTTTCCAAAAATAAAATATTTGAAATTAAATTTTTCAAATTTTATTTTTATTAAATTAAATTTTACAAATTTGTTTCAAAAAACCAAGACCTCCCCAAAATATAATCTTGCAGTTGCCCTTGCAGCCAGTTGAGAAAGGAAGGCTAGTTATCTTAATATAGAGTTCTTTAACACAAGCATGACGATGGTATTGTACTTTCCTTAGGGGATTATAGGTATCAAAAATATTTTTATTCAACAAATATAACTTAATTTGCCTCAAAAGTTATTTCGAAATTTAATGAACATTTAGACTCTTTTAAATAATAATACTAGGTATATAGTAAAACGACACACTGTAGTTTATCGACTCCCAGTGGACTGTTGTTATCAAAAATAATTCCAGAACAGTTTCAAAATTTTTAGTTTGTTTAGTAAATCACTACAAATATTGACTTACTGGCAGACATCAAAAGAGTTAATTCTGAAATATGAACTCATAAATATGAGTTCATATTTGAACAAGTAAAAATTGTTGTATGCAAAAATAAATCCATTGACTGCTGAGGTAGTTTAAACTATTTTAGGATAATTAAAAATACAATTACCCCGAAACTTCGATTAAATGGTGTCATAAACGATACGATCGTCTTTCTAGTGTTAAAATGTGAATATGTAATCAATGAATTGATTCTGTAAGGACTTTAAGAGAGTTAGAAATGCGCTAATTTAAAAAGAAAAATTATTAGCTTATAAATATTTTTGGGTTTATTATAGATCAAAATATAATTAACTCACTAACTCTAAAATTCCTATTCTACAATATTCGTATATGAGGTCACTTTATCGACAGAGTTACATTAATATATCCTACCACTTTGTAAAATAAAATGAAACGAAAATTAATTTGGTAATACTTACAATTTGAAAAATATTTAGGAAAAGAGCTGCTTCTCTATTCGGACGTTTATATTTGATCAGCTACAAGAATCCGTGAAACAAGGGAATAAACACAATTCCAACTTCTTATATAGTAAGGACATAAATGCTGGAAGAAATATGATGTTCATCCTGAATTCTAGTCTCAGTCCGACAAGGATAACTCTCCAGTAAACACTTATTGTTACTCTCCGTCTTTCATGAGCGCACGCACTAAAAATTACCTTATGGTTAGATATTCTGCTTCCAGGAGTAAAATAATAATCGTAACAGATTTGGAAATAAAAGAGTAACTCCCACTTTTTAGGACATATTTCTTACACCTTTAGTTAAAGTCTAAAAAAACAAACAAAGTTTATCTCTATATATGTATGAATCTTTGTACCAAGTAAACCCATTTTTGATTTAAGACAATTTTGCAGTTGTTTAGGATGCTTCAATGATGCTATATACAGAGTGCACTTTATATAGTGATCCTTCATTTATATCTAATCATATAAATCGCTACGTCGTATACGTATAAGTAAGGGGGATGTAAAATCAAATTCAATTTTAGCTCTACTTTTCAGATGCAAAATGATCTTTTAAATACATTTGACTTTTTTTTAAATTTAGTTTTTCATTTTAAATGCACAAATTACATAAGAAATAAATGAAGTAAGAAGTATCACGTCAAAAGATCACATAAATAAACATTTTAGTTTATAATTATTCCTCTCCAAAAATACCTACCCACATTACTGATCTAAAACAACTAAAATAGAATCCCTCAACATACAGAATTTAGAACACATATGCAAGCAAATAAATAAAACCAAAACAAGAGCAAATACGAATAATATACGAAGTAATCCCCCATTAAAAGTACAAACTGTCTCCATTGTAAGGCTATTTCTTTTTAAGATCTTAAAATCCACTTTAAAGAGTCTAAATATTTGGCAAACATTGAGGAGTAATATCTAATAAAATCGCCTCCATATTTCCATCCAAATCAAGAGGTGTCCGGAACCTTGAAAGAGAAGGCAGCATACCTTGCAAAAGCTGAGATGATAACAGTTCTTACTTTTTCGGCAGCTAAGGTTCATAATTTCTAATTTCACTAGCAATAAGAGCTTTGGAATTCAATATTCCTAATTCTAAACGCCTTCGTCTTTCCTGCGGATTCCTTTCGTTTAGAAAGCCCCCGAAAAACCAGTACCTTTGTGAATTTTAACTATTGGTCGTTTAGTCCATTTACATTTAAGGAAATGAATACTTTTAGAATTCAAACACTGGGAGAAGTTAAAAGTTTTTCCACATTCTTTACATGGAGTATTATAAAAAATAAGGCCATCCGAGATTTAAAACTACACATAATTTTTTTTTCGTCATAAATATATAGTAAGATCTCTCTATTTTTTGTATCCCAAGATTTCGGGTGATCTAAAAATTGTGTTAAAATTTTCACATATCCCAGTAACATTACTCTTAAAATCTATCTTCAAATTTTTTCGTTATAATACAATAGAAGATTGAATTAACAGGTCACACAAAAATGGAACACCCTAGTAATTACGCTAAAATAAAAATTTAGCAGGATTTGACCTTTTTTGTGACGTTTGACCTTTTATACGACTTTAAAACTGTACTTTATTAACTTAAAATATTATATATATATTACTTTAAGCATAAAAAGGCTTTAATGAGTACGATATTTGCTTAGTACTTAGACAACAGATAAACAAAATTCGCATTCATGAGTGAAAATGTAATTTTGGGGGTAGGAGAAGGGGTTGGCCGGATTTTTTTTTTGTAGAGGTCTTAAAAGATCATATTGCATCCGAAAAGTGGGGCTAAAATTTGATTTGCTCATTTTCATGAATTACCCGTGTATAAGTCCTCGACATTACCTTCCGTCATTCATGAGTACTAAGATTGTCTTTTCTCAAGAATATCGATATAAATGATAGAAGCTTTTAAAAATAAAAAATCATGCTCGGGTTGCAACTACAAAAATTATATCTCCCTTTCTGGGTACGTGATATTTTATATAATACTATTGATAGAGGTACATCATACTGGTGTTTAAAAAGATACAATATATCTTTGGAAGTAGGTATTTTCTTTCGAATCTCTCAGCATGCTCCATTTATCAGATCCTAATAAATCATTCTGTTTGTTACTTTAATCGACTTTTGTTGTTCATTTACAAGCAAAGGCACGTACATATGAATGTTTGTAAATATAAGCCACCCTTTAGGAGTAGAGAAAACAAGCAAAATGATAGGAACAGATGTCCTTTATACTGAGTTGACTAGCTATCTATAGCAATCATAAATTAACTGACTCGAGAGGGGGTTTCGCTTATAATCTGCTTATTTGTAGGTTTATTATTTATTTTAACAGATGGGAACTCATTCGAATTACAACCAAACGTACTCTCAATCTATATTAATTTCCACAGCAGTAATATAATATTTTATTTTCATTTCTTGATTATCTTAAATATATGTAAACGTATGTAGGTATATTTTCTTATAGATGAATCCCCTACCTCTCTAAATCATCGACTTACAAACGATCTACAATGACCTCCAACTCCTTTAGGGTTAATTTATGCATATTTTTATCAAATTATATGATCAGAGATATAATATATGAAATATTGGGTGTGCATTTATTACAGGTCGAGTAGTTTTTTTGTGGTGAGCTTATTTTCAGCGAATATATATATATTTGAAAATTTATTTGCAACGACTTACTCATTTATAAGGATTGTAAGATCTGATGAGATGATATTATACAATATATACATATACATTTCTCAAAATTGAGTGTAGATTGTGCTTTTATTTTCAACGAATTATCATCAATTTCTATCAACAAATTATTTGTATTCACCCGTGTATTGCAAAGTACACTTCAAATAGCCAAAATTGATTGTCACACTAAATAATGATAAATTAATTAAATTGTTCTTGAAATTGGCCATATCAGGACTAATATAAATCTCGTAAATCAAATTAAGATTCTAAACTTAGCTAAGTTCTAAGGAATATTAACTTATCCCACAAATTTGAATTGACCCAAATATGTCAACATATGAACTATTGAGTTGCATGTATTCAGAGCAGTCCATTAAAATCTAAACACCTTGAATTTTAAACTAAAAGAGATCAAAAGAACTCAAAAGACTAATTTAAAAGAGTCTTGGAACGGAAGAGATGTCAAAAGTGGCATCTCCCCCCCTCACAAGGCTCTTTCCAATCCGTTTTCTTGATAGCTCTATATACAGAGTGGTGGGCAACTCCTGGTTCTATTGCATGGATCCTTATGGAATTGAGGCGATTGACTTGCCCGTTTTAATTAAACTCAATCACGTCCAGTTTGGTCATTTTAACAGAGTCTTTCTTCCTCTTCTACTTTTCTGACTTGCTGACATCGTAAACAATGGTTCTGGAGACGCACAACTGCTTATTAGTACGTGAATGGAAATTCGTCAATCACGTTCAAATGTCATTTTCTTGAAGTAAGCTAAAGAGCTCCAGTTTTTTTGTTTGTTTTTTTGTAACTAGTTGTTTATGCTTTAATATATCGAACTATGAATTAATTTCAATCCCTCAACCTTCATTACTTATTGAATTAATAATTATTCAGATTTCAATGTACCATCCAGTATATTAAATAACAAAATCAATTGGAATATTTTCCGTTATTTGATTTTTGTTCAAGATTAGTTTATGTTGATTCACCAAATATCTGCTGTACAAGTGGCAATTTTGAACGAGCTGGAATGTGTATACGCAAATTGCAATATAAAAAGGAGATGAATAATCTTGATAAATGGATTTCCATTACTTGTAGGACCTGTTTTAGGAGGAGTTCACTTTTCATAGATGTGACAGGGGCCTGCACGGGATATAATTGTAAAAAAATATATATTTTTATAAAAATAGAAAAAGGAATCATATTGTCAGAATTTCCCATTTGGACTCTTTTCCACTAAAGGATACTTTTCCCTTTAAGCATTTACTTACAGAGTTGTCCATGGATATCCAAAGAATAAGATGAAATGATGACATGAAGCCATATTGTTACTCTATTCATAACGATTTTTTTATCATGAATAATAAATTCCCATTGATATTGCTGTATTCTACAAACATACCAATAAAGTATAATATGCATGTACATACATTTATTATTAAAATAGGCATTATTGTATTATTAAAAAAATAGAATCAAACAGATACATAAATACATACAAACATATGTAAGTAATATGTACACACTAGTGATGTCACGGATCATGAGTCCGAACTGGTTTATAAACCACTAAACAGGGAAAATCAAATTACTAGAAACCCTTTTTCCTAGAAATCGGTTCTTCGAAGATGAAAATGGCCGGTAATCATGCATAGTGTTGAATCGTACAAGGACTGATTTCCTAATCAATTTTATCCTCTCTTTCATTCTTTTTTATCAGTAAGATTGTTTTAACATTTAACAGTCCTACAGATCGATATATCCCTCATTTAGTTCTACTATATTTTTATTTTATTCACTCCTAGCAAGGAATCGAGGAAATAAGAACTAAGAAAATAATTAATGATAGCTAGTCCGTATAATAATAAGTTCTAGTCACACACTTCGTACTTTAAACTTGAGGTATATTATCTCTGTGAAAGTAGCTATGTTGAGCAGGGGAAACGACTAGTCACCATATCATTTCAGTTATTGTAGTTAGTATAAAACACGGATAAGGACACGTTCTAATAAGAAGGTTTTAGGATTGAAATGGCAGTAAATCCTGTCAATGTCTTTATTTGATACTTTTTTTGTAACATACCAACAGGTCATAATATTTACAATTATGAATATTAGTCCTTGTTGGACTCAAAGTATAATTGAGAATTAAAAATGGTCTATGGTCTTCTTGATACGGAGTTGGCCTTGTGTGTACTTCCTTCTTCTCATGGCTGCCTGCAGCTAATTTAATAAAACGTCATGACAGCTAAACTTCTCTCCTCTCAAACATTTTTTAAGTTATCAAAATGACCAAGTTAATTTTCAGTGTCTATATTTTTTACATGGCAAAAATGTTTACAATTTACAACCCTATTCATTCTTTTCTCTAGTACTAAATAAGTTCTACTCTTTATACAGAAAAATGGATAAGAAAGAACCGGATCTTCAGCCAAATCGAAGAACCAGAACAGATCAGAACTACTATAATGTAGATGATGATCTATTAAGAAATGGCAACCGTTAGAGCAAAGAAAAGTATAGAAGCCGGAACTGCAATTTAAGGATCCGTTATATCACTAGTATGAAACTATGTACCCTATGAATTTGTTTAAATATACGTTATAATGTAATTTTTTATGTTTTTGTGCGTGGTTTATTATTATTTTTGTTATTGAAGTTATATCTTTGATAGTTGAATGATAACAATAATATAATTTTCCTTTTCGCAAAAAAATATTGAATAAATTATGAAGGATAATTATTATCATTCAAGAAAAATATTTTTGTACATATATGCCATGGAATTCTATAGACTTGAAATAATCAGGCATTATTTATATTTCCACATAAAAGGAGTGAACGTTTGAAAAATAGTAAAAAAATAGTCAATGACATTTTTTACTCAATTTCCTTGTGAGGGAAAATGCAGAAAAAAAGCTAAGCTGTATTTGTGATTATTCCATCTGTTTAAAATTCAGTAAAAAACATAGGTATATAAACTATACAGTGATACCAATCGTATTAATTTTGGGATTGTTAAAAAAACAACAGAAAATAAACATGGTAAACCGAATAATTTGAAGAACGTTTTGTAGGACGTCAGTTTGCTGTCCTGAAGTTTATATTAGTTCATTTTCAAGCAGATGTAAAGTAGAGTGAAGAGAATATACAAGAATTACTCCAATGTCGACTCTCAATTCTACTCAGAGTCCAAAAGGTCTTGCACTCATAACTAGTGATGTACCTTTTTTTTGGAATTAGTAGTCGCAAGAATGATTTCCTTCTCCTCAGCAGTTGACATAATTATATAAACTCCCGAGTATTGGGGATTGACATCAGAGTCGTTTTTGATAAAGCCCTTGTTTATTTCCTTCCCTTCTCCTCTCTTGTCAGAGTTGATTGTAGCTGATCTAATGAAACGTCATGCAGGTTAAGCTACTCTCCTCCAAAACCATCTACAAATTGTTAGAGTTACAATTTTGATTTTCAGTTTTCTTTTTTTAACAAAGGCAAAATACACTAACTATATCTCTGCAATAAATCCTTAGGTTTGATCTCCATCTTTTATGTGCACACTGCTCACACAATTGTTTAACCCAGTTTCGTATATGATGGATTATATGATTTATACAGTAGAAAAGGAAGTCCATTTCGAAGGAATTAATTAATAAGAATGTTAGTGTTTTGGGTTGAAGCAGCCGGTTGTTGTGTAGTTGTGATTTTTTTTTTTTTTGTGTGTGTGTGTTACCTTCTTCTTTTGTGCGTTTGAATGGTCTGTAGCTATGGTACTGTACTGAAAGGATATGTTGGCTCTGGAGGCGTTATAGTTTTGTTTCTTGAGTTTTGAGCAAATTGTCTTCCTTGAGGCCCCAGTTTGCTCCCAGATGCATCTTCTGGGACAATACTGTGCGGAGGAATGCTTTGTCAATCCTATTTTCGTAGAGTGTGCTAAGGTATCAATTGAACGATGAAATTATTTATAATTTTTGTTAATTGAGTGGCCATTTTAAAAATAAGTGAAAAATCAATCTTATAAGTATTTTTGCCTTTATCTATATTAATATTAACAATGAAAAAATTGTTTGTTGTCTTTACGTTTCAAAAGTCCATAAATCATTACAAACAAAGATATACTTATTAAGCTTATTTTAAAATAAGATTATCTGTATTAGTATTAATTAAAATTAATTTAGTTTATTCCTTTTCAAATTAGTAATAGAAACACTCCTCATTTTATCATCCCAATTTTTAATATTTTGATCATTTATTGTGATTTTATAGTTGCAAAAGGTTTATCATACAAGGAAAATTTGATAGTGCAAATTGATCTCAGAATCTAACGTGCTTAAAAAGCAATCATAGTAAGTAAATTTTGCTTCATATGACGTTAAATAACATTTCCTGATGTTTTAACTATATTAGCTGCAAATAAGCAGAAACTGCTTTTCGTTGAATAAATTTCAGTCATCTAAGATGTCTGAAAACTAGATGTTTATTAAATTTATTGGATAAATTAACCCCGATACGATAATAAAATCAACATATTTGGTCAATATCTTTTTAATTTGGTTGGTATAAGAGATACTAGGACCAATTTTGACCCAAAAATCCCGGTGTTTTTACTTTTTTTTTAAATACCAATATAAATGATTATATCCCAGAATTTTGCCACCATGATAAGTTTCGGATATTTTTGTTTTTTATTTCATTGTATATATAATTTAACTATTCTATAATATACAAGGTACAATCACTATTGACGACGTGTATAAAGGATATTGTGTCTAACACTGAAAGTTGCAGTACTGGCCCGAATTTGGTGGTGGAGGATTTTACATGTAATGAGCCTTCACTAAACAGTTTCGTTCAATATATTTCGTTCAAACAAAATGTTTTTATAGATTTAAACCGTTTATGTAAAGAATAATACATTCCAGGTATTTAGGGCAACTCATATTATAAGTGGAAAAAATATGAAGTACTTTTTATTTTTTTTTAAATATATGTTTTTTTCTGAAACTTTTCTTTAGGAGTTGTCATTATTGTTTAGTTCCAGTGGAGTGAATTTCCTTTTCTAAAGAGATTCAATTATGGAACATTTGTATGTGCTCATATAACTGAGTAACTTTGAGGATTAGTCGCAGTGTCATTATTAGAAATCCTTGTTGGACTCAAAGTAGAATTGGAGATCAATAGTCAATTAATTTTTGTCAATGTCTTTTTCTTCCTTCTCCTCCCTTGTGGAAGCTGAAAGTAACTGTTCTCCTCTAAAACATTCTTCAATTTATCAGTGTTACCATTTTGATTATCAGGTTTTTTTTTTTTTTTTTTTTTTTTTTTTTTTAACATTCCCAAAATACATTTCAATTGAATTAAAATAAGTATTAAGTAGTTATGTGTGATTTTGCTCATGAAAATTGAAAATTAAGAATAAGAATTTTTCTGGGAGTTATCTTCTGTGTTATTAAAACGAAAACTTGTCTTTAAGCCCACCACCCTTAATTACTCGAGGCGGCAATGAAAGATACTACGGCTAGTAATAAATGAATAATATCTGCTTGAATATATTTTTTATGTGGCACAATATTAAAAATGCAATAGGATTGGGTTGTGAAAAAAATATGACTTACAGCATTACAACCAAATGCAGAGACTCCCTCAAAGACATTGACATCGGGAGAAAGGAAAAAAAAAAATTCAAAAATGACCTGTAGTATCTACAGTGTACATAAAGAACCCCAACTCAACGTTAAGTGGATCCCTTCACGGCAGGATGTCGCCTTTCTTATCGCCCTCAAATATATAATATACATAAACATATGTTGTAATTTTTCTTTGTGTGTAGAAAAAAAAGAGTTGGTGGAACTTCCTTGTTACTTGATTGTGTGATACTTAATCAGAAGATAAATTATCTTACTACATAATAATATAAGAGGGGATCCGATTTGTTGTGTTTCATGTAATCATTCTTTGTTTTTTCCTTCTTCTCCATTATTCCTTTCTCGTTAGTATTATATGTATGTACTTCCAATATTGCATCAAATCCACTTATGAAACGACAGCATCAATGGAGGCGTTGATAATGATAAGGGATAATGATATGTAAAGAAAAAAAAGAAATTTATGATAAAATTATCGATAAGAAAGAAGTAAATTAACGATATTCTTTATTGAAAAGTCATTTGTGAAAGAGGATTAGTTTTTTTTTATAATCTCTTGAAATTTTAGATTGACAAATGTGATTTGAAATACTTATTATACTGTATATTTAAATGATTTTTTTCATATTGAGTAGTAGAGACCTATATGTTTCAAGCAACAAGATTTTTTTAAGGGGATTTTCTCCCAAACAAATCATCCGATTTGAATAAAAACAAATGACAAATGAAAGCTGAATAAACAACAAATTACTATTATTCGTTATAATCACCTTTGGGGCCAATAAAAACCTCAGCATGGCTTAAAAAAAGGAAAAAGGTTGAGATAGCAGTCTTCTTTGTTAGATTTCGAAATTTCTCCCGGGACATCAGCTCAGATTTCGTGTTGTAAGTAGATATGTTGGTGTGTCACTAAACTGCACTCCATACAAAAAAGTCCATGAGATTGAGGCCTGTTGAGGTCCGAGGCCAAACACCGAGTCCAACAACAACAACAAAAAATAATATGGCAAGTAGAAAAACGTTTTTTTAAGTATGGTATGGAGCAAAGTCATGTTGGTAGACGAATGGACTTTCAAAATCAACTTTGTCAGAGAAAAATCAGATCATGGATTTTTTATAAGATGCTTCAACTTACTGAGCAAACACTTGGAATCGTTCATCCTCTGGTCCTTTGTCTTTTCTTCCAGAAGTCGAGCTCTTCGCACCTTTTAGGATTTCTATTGCAAATCCTCTCCCACACACTTCCGAATAAGCGAATTAGAACAGTAGAGATCCCTAGCAATGTGCCTCATGGACTTGATGGCTCATAATCAGTGATTTTTTGCAAATATGCAATGTAATCCTTTTCCCTGCGGAATTAAGACCTGATATTGTGAGCAGAACACAATGCTATTGATTTTTTATCACCTCAAGACACTTCCAGTTTTTTCCTTGATATCCATACAAATAACGAATCCATGCTTAAGAAGTTTGCAATCTCAACATTGTTTAGTCAAGCGCCGATGGCAATAAGGACACTCTGCTTTTTCTAATATTAATGTACAAATACTTCAATGATCGATGCCGTGTTTTGTAACTAACAGGCAACACTTCTGGCTAGCCACCAAAACAACATACAACGTTGTAACTGTGCATGCAGTGTTGGTACAGGTTATCAAGGTTTGTTGTTTAACAATGACCGCTCCTTGTATGCACATTGTACACAAAATCAAGCAAGCGATTTTCCTCAAAATTAAGCCTTATTATATATAGTTAATCCATTCCAAAAACGTAGGAACAGAAAGGTAAGATATGCTAACTGGAATGCACTATGAATTTGTCTAGTGCTAAACCATGCTCTGTGGTCTTAATAATCTTACCTACAATGCAGTGTCGCATTTATTCAGAGAAATTAAGACTATTTTACATTGAATATTAGCTACAGTAATGTGCAATCCATATTGTTTTCTTTCAACAAATATAATTATAATTATATTTTACTTCAATAGCTACATGTACTAGCATACAACAATATTTTAAATTTAATGTATCATCTCTTAATTTAGTAAAATAGTGATGTATCCTTTAAGTGTAAACTTTATTATTCGAATACCTTGAAAACCAGATATCCCAGTTTAACCCTAAATTTAAAATATTTGGTCTATATTGCTATACTATCTAGTGAATACAATTTATATATTTGGTTGTCACAACAGACTTCCATATTAAATTATGCTAATCAGAATAATAAAATTTGAATATCCTGGCTTATATTGGCAAAAATATAGTCAGTCAAATATTGAAAGTTAAGTATTTCAGTTCAAGCTTTTGTCCACATAGGATGTTTTTTTCTGGTTCAAATAATTTGTATTATTCAAAGAATTATCATAAGTTTCTATAAAAAAATAATTCTATTTAATCCTCTGGAGTTCATTCTCACAATGAAATATTTATTTTAATATATTTGATTTGTAAGGTAGTATTAGGGTCAAATCAATTGTAATAAATCAGATGTAGATTTTAAACTATAGTTTCCATTGCTAAAAATCTAAACAGATCCCCTAAGTTTGGCCTCAAAATATATAATTATTATAACTTGTTATAGTGTTGATGGGTAACATATTGCTTTTCTATTTTTTCTGGTATACAACAGTAGCAATGAAAAAAAAAACCCCTCCAAAACCTGAAATTTCTAATTTATATACATTCAAAAAGATCTTAAGGATATGTTCAACAGACTCAGTACTTGTTTTAGATGGTCATTCAAGGAAAGGTGTATGAATAAAAGCCCTATTTTGTTAAAGCTTAGAAGCAAGTTTGGAAATTTACTTCCTTCCTAAAATCAGAACCATCTAAGCCACCCAAGAATTTGTAATAATCGAGAGTGTAGTGTTAGTCCTTATTTAGGAATGAAGACTTCAGTCCCGTCCAGTTCAATCTGATCCAGTGTAGTTCAGTTCAGTCCTGCAAATTATTCCTTAAAACTGCGGTCCTTGATGACGTCACTCAACTATATTTCTTCTATTTTAAATCAGTTCTACTAATGATAGTCCGAAGGACCGACAGTCGTAAGGACCCGTCCCCAGGACAGGATCCGATCCTAAGTAACGACATGGATATAATTGATGTGTTACAAACTGTTTTATCATATTGATAAATTATTCAAATTGAATAGTAAGAAGCTTTCTAGGACCTTCTTTACGGAAAGAAAAAAAAAGCAATTAGGTTTGTTGTGCTTTGCACAAGGATTCAAATTTCATCACATAATAATAAAATGTATGAATAAAATAAATATTGGGTTTATAGGAATTTAGCACTGAACTCTACTTTTGTTTTCATTTTAAGATAATTTATAGCTTTTTTCCTATCCTATGATATATACTTACTTCATAATTAAAATTTATTCTCATGTTCTTTCAAATATGAAATTGCTTAAAATTTTAAAGAGTCATGCTTTAATGGAACACTTTTTACTTCCATGGGGTGTGTATAAAACCCAGAGAGGAATTTTGGAATACCACATCATTAGTTTCTGAGTTATTAACGAGATTTAGGATTAATTATCGAGGTTTTAAAAAAAACTTTAATGGGTACTTATTATTAATCTACCCCAACGATGAATATGAAAAATATAAAATGTTAGAGAAATTTACGTTACTAAAAACATCAATAAACATCGTAGTTTAAAATTAGACCACTTAAAAAAAATTTAACAAAAATAAAAGTATCAAAAATAATTAACTAATTAAAACGCAACAAGTATAAAATAGTGTTATACAGGTGTATAAATGTTCAATTTTTGACGCTAATATCTATTTAAAAAGAAAAAGATTAATCTTCTGGACTTTCATCTTCAACATAGAATAGTATCGAAAATTATCTGATGTACGATAAGTAATCAAATCAAGGTCATTGTTCCAAGTTTGGGATCTTTAGAAAAAAAAGCAGCATATCTCACAGAGGTAGATATAATTATTAACCTCAAATCTTTCCTGGCATAGTTATACCATTAGCTAGCTTGAAAGAGATGATAGTTTTTGCACTTAACAGATCAAAATGTATTGTTACACTTTCTTGAGGAGATTTTCTCTATCAAACACCGGATAAAATGGTGCCATTAATGTCTTTAATGTTTTGTCAATCATATCCAAGCTCAATGTCAAGAACTTTTGAAGTAGTGCTACAAAAGGGAATTCGCCGAATGAATCACGAACACTATTAATGAGCTTCCCACAGATCTATATTTGTATGTAAAATGTCTTGTTTAAAGTGTATTTAATAATTTAAAAATAATCGAAATTATATCTACCGTCTACAAAATTTAATAGTATATTTTCCTACTATTAAGTTGTAAATAAATATTCAACATGTTCATTGATACTTATAGTATCCTATGTAGCAAGTACTAAGGGCAATTTTATATTGCTCAAATATGACTTAATGTTATAATGGGTAAAAAAAATAGCTTTATCATATGCAGAAGAATTAAGGTTGGTCAAATATTTATTTATATACCTACATATTCGATTGAAAACACAATGTGATATCAGATTTTGATATGGAAAAGAAAAGAGATGTATATATAAAATATGGATACAAAAATTAACTGAAAAATGATATGGTAACCCTGAGAATTTGAAAAATGTTAGGGAGAATAGAAGTTTTGAAGGCATTATATTTTATTAGATTAGCTGTAAGCAACTGTTAAATGAAATACATAAAAACAAATCCCAATCCAAAATCCTGACAATTTGAAGTATGGCTGGGGGAAGAGTAGCTTAGCTGTTATGATGTTTTATTGGATTAGCTACGAGTAGCTTTAAGAATTAGAAAATAACCAGAAATTCAATTCCGTATCTTTCAAGAACATAATTAGGAATTATTACATTTTATATCTTCAATTCTATTCCAAATTTATCAGAAACTTAATTCCAAACCAATCCTCAGCGTTATTATCTATGAGTAAAACCCCTAGTGATTACTTCATACTTAAATTTTTTCAAAAAATTGTGAGCTTACATTTTGAGAAAAGTGAATATTGGTACCCTATAAGATATTAGTGTTTTTATTAATTATGTCTTCCTATTTTTAAAGTTTAAACTTATTTGCGAGTAAGGATCACTATAGTTTTTATAGTAATCTATGTCAGATAATATGACATATATCCAAGTTGCCAACATATATATGATTTTCTTTTTTATTACACTCACGAGGATTAAAACAATTTTCACATCCCTATAAATTCATAAATATGACCTCAAAAGAGTGCATTACTTTTTGTAGTTATTTTTTTTTTTTTTAAAGTTGCTATCAATATTTTTTTAATTAGGAAGGAGGGAATATGTTAATATAAAGTACGTGAAATCATGACAAACAGAGAATATCAATGATGTTTTTGTTTTGTTTTTTGGTACTTACAAGTATAAAGTATAAGTGATTGTTGGAATCAGAGAAGAATTGAGGATCGATATAGGAGTAATTCCTGCTTATTTCTTTGCTATATACGGAGTGGGATGTGTCTTTAGCATAGTTAATCTAATGAAATGACATGACAGCTAAACTGCTCACCTCCCAAACATTTTTTAAATTCTTACTGTGACCTTGTTTATTTGAGGTTCATTTTTTTTTTTTTGCATACCGAAAAGTCATATTTTTTAATAACTTTATTCACAAATCGAATTTCTTTTTTTACTCTGTAACATTACACATTTAAATGGAAATTAATGAAATAAACATAAATATTCTTTAAAAATTATTCACTTATAATAATTCATTCAATCTTCCCTCTCTTTATCCTTTTAAATTAATTTTATTCCTTAAGACCCATTTTAAATAAATATAATATTGTACGTAATGTTAAAAATAAAAATACTGCAACAGCTGGATAAAAAAATGAAGAAAATGCTTAAGTACTTAAGTTCATATTAAATACTATACCCTATTATGTATTTTATAGACTTATGCGTATACCATGTATATATTCTTGGAACCACAACTTCTTTTTTTTTTTTTTCATACGTACATACTTGAAAACAAGAATGTATTAATCAGACCACGAGATCTTTTTATAATTATGTGGTTTGTTTGTCAAAATAAATGGCACAGCTAGAGTGTTGTTCTTCTAAAAATATAAGGATATTACAAGGTGAGTAATATTACTATAGTTGTTAAAAATATGAGCAACTACTATGTTAAAAAAAGAAACAAAGAAATACGTTTGAGTATTTAAGATGATAACAACATAGCTGTCATGATGTTTCATTGAATTATATTCAAGCAGGTTAAAGAGCAAGGAAATAAACAAAAATCCCACTCCATGATATCAAGTCAAGACATGGCAAGGAATTACTGTGCTTTCAATCTTCAAATTCAACTCAGTATTCTACAGAGACTTACTTTTAGAAATCTCCTGCAAACCCTCAGAGTTACTCCCCGACATTCATTGCCACAAACACTTGATGATGTTCTTTCTTCAAGAATAAAAGAATAATGATATGGAAAAAAAATTATCCTTAGGGTTCCAACAACAACTTGCATGCTAAAAATGCTTAGCATTCACAACCCTAGGAATATTAGTATGTTAAAAAGAAACACTAAAAATAAACCGAGTAATTCAACCTATAACTCCCCCGCAAATCCTCAGTGTTACTCATTGTCATTCAGAAGCACAGATACTCGTGATTTCACTTGAATGTTTAATGTGCTCTCCTCAATAATCAAATAATCATGATAACAGTTTAAGAAGAAATAAACTCTGTTTTGGTTGTCAACGAAGGCAAAAACTTGCACTTTGAAAATGCTTGGAATTTACAACCCTAATAATAAGTCTAAACAAAAAAATCCATAGAATAATTTTTGCTATTTTTTGAATGTTTGGATTGAGAACAGCGTAGTTGTCCTAAAATTTATTTAGATTAGCTATGTGCAGCTATGGGATGAAGAAAATACGCACAAATTCCACACGGTATCTCAACTTTATGTGCAGGAACTACAACGTTGTCGATCCTCAATTCTACTCCGAATCCAACAATAAGTCCCCAACCAATCCCCAGTGTTAATTTCTAATATTCATAATCACACTTCATTCTTAGATAGTTTATCTTTAAGAATGAAAGAATAATGATTACAGCTTTTGAAGAATAAAAAAACACTGCTCAGATTTTAATAGACCCCTCCGTACATATTGCTCGAGCCATGGTTTAAAGTACAATATAATAGACACAAGAAGATGCTTCTGCCATACTATAATAAAATCAATAAATATTCAACTCAGAATGATAAATACGGGATTAAATTGTAAATATACATGTAATTTGGGATTGTGTATTGAAGCGTTTAAATCCTTGTACCAAAGTATTATAATTAAACCCAATAAGTGGATGATATCGACAATGATACTTATTATTATGTAGATAGGTATAACCCCTTGTAAAAAGAGATACCATGGGTCTTTAACCCTCAGTACATATATAGCAATCCGAAACATAGGTACATCATTGCTCAAGATTTTTTATTGTGTGTGTATGAACATATAAAAAAACTACTAATCTCTTAATAGCTTTATACCAAAGCAAACTTCTCCGTCTTTATTTATTTTTGTCTAAGACTTATATACATATTAGCTCATCTAAACTAATGTATTTTTAAAGTTTAATCCTATTAATGCCATCGTTTTAAAGGAGTCTTTTTTTGTAAATAAAAAAAGCATTACATACTACAAATGGATTAATCAACTGTTAATTGAACATGTAGAAAAATACCCATGTTTGTTCATACATAGTAAATGTATTAAATCAATTTACCCATTCTAATATATAAACTAGAATAGCAAGTTATTATTCAAAAAAATTGCTATCTTGAACAATTTTAACCTTTTTTTGACCTTGATCTAATACTGTATCATGGCTAAAAAATGACACTCTTTTCAGGTATGTATTTAAATTTGTTTCAAAGTTATAGTCGATTTAGCGTTTTTAATGATTTTAACGATCTTAACAGTTGTCTTTGCCCTCTCAAAGTTTCATAGTTATTACTTTTAACATGTATAATTGAATTATAAAGTTTTATTAAAATCAGTGAGTAACATTTTTTTAAATCTTGCTACTAACAGACAAATACAGCTACTGTCGAAGCTGTCATTGTAAAAATATATTGAAAAATTAGAAGGGATAATTTTATAATTCTCAAAGTGATGGTGGTAATTTTTATTCTATCTCGAGATCCCAAGTGCAGGGTGAGGACTCAAAATTAGAAAGTTTTAAAAGGCGCTTTCAATTCTCCAGATTTTGATTTTGTGACATTTTTATGGAAAACATTTGAATCAAACATTGATAATTCAACAATTTTCAACACCTTTTATTCAATATGCCTTCCTTTATTCTGAATGATGGCTTCAATACGTGGGCGAACAGAACCACAGCTGGCCTTGATGAAGTCCGAAGACAAGTTGTTCCACTCCTCCGTGATCACAGCCTTCAGGGCATTTACATTTGGGGGAGAAGTCTTGTTCGTCGTGAATTCCAAGACGCTCCAAACAGCGAAGTCCAGGGGGTTCACGTTGAGTGAGGACGAAGGCCAGAAGGCAACCATTTTCTCCCTACAGAGATCCTGCACCTTCTTAGACTCAGACTTGGGTAGACACATAGTTGTCCATAGGGAACGGGCTCTTCAACCATGGCAAAACATGATACTTGAGGACTTTGTAGTAAACGTCTGTATTTACTTTCTCATTGGCCTTGAAGAAGTAGGGAGGAATCTGTCTGCCGTTGGACGCTATGGTGCCGAGGACTATGACCTAAGCTGGATGTTTGATCCTGAAGGTTCCCTTGACCTGAACTCTTGATTCAACCCAGAATCGATCATTTCTCAATGTTCAGGACAGCATTCACTTGTGGGCTTGTGCGCGGAGGAGATTGCACACCTTATGACGTTTTGCTTATTGCTCAGAAATTTTTGATCTCACAAATAAACAGGGCAAACATTAAATTGTGGTTTTTTGGCAGCATTTCGAATGGTGCGAAGTAAAAAATTGTCAGACTTTAAGAACTGAGGCTAGATGGCCTCAAACTAGATTCAAATTTTTGAGCGCTTCCCCTGATATACTACACAAACAGTTTACCAGCAGCATAGATGATTCTATAAGAATTTCACTGAAGTAGTAGTGGTAGTTTTAAAATTGGCTTGAGGTTATACGGTTATCCTAAACTATTTCTTTGTGCCTGGGATGCAATTTGAGTAATTAAGAGGTGTATTTTATTGTGGAAAATCTGCAGATGGGGAAACAATTCTGTAGAATAATCCTTCGCGAACAGTGTATGCTATATGGACTATTCTGATTCTTCCTCATTATTACCTAGCCCTTTCATTTTATGATATTTACGTGGTGTTGTATGTATTTTTCTATCTCAATTGATATACAAGTCTAAGTAAGTATCATTATCGTCTGATGAGTATAAATCATTTATGTATGCAAAAAAAAAAAAAAATCTAGTTATGCAAAAAATATTATCTCATGGGAATCCTATTTACTTTTTATATAATATATTTTTTTTCCTCCTTTGTAAGCAACTAGAACCATTTTTTCAACATGTGGCTTCTCTATTTTCATTTTTATTATATTGCTCATTTTCTCTGCTGTCTAATTTTTCTAATAATAAAAATATGATGAAGGGTCTAAAGGAACCACTGACATTGATGGACGTTTGCAATATTTTCCACTTGTAACATGAGGAATTAATGAGTCTATAAAAAGGAAATATAAAGTCTTTTGTTTTTGTACTGATACATATATACAGTGTGTGTAGTAATATTGTGGAATTTTTGATATCGAACAAATAGGATAAGTTTTTGCGATAAGGAAAAGGATTACAACATTGACGATTTATCACATACCTACTTTTTGATATAAATTTATGTGTTTCAAAATTTGGTTGCTACGATGGCCTCCAACCAGACCTATCGGCGTCGTAGCACTTCTTAATGAAGGTTTCGGACATACACGCCCACTGCTACTCCACAGAGGCTTTGAGGTCATACAGATTTCGATGAGGGGTAGCACAGGCACTCTTCTCTGTTTCACCCAAAGAGGTATAATCAGTGGGGAACAGTATGGAGGACAGGTCGGCCTGCTTACTCATTATACTTTAACCATGTCAACAAATTATGTCCTCTCTTCACCTGGTTGGCCTTGGATACTGGTGAAAGAAGTTGCCAACAACGTCGAAAATATTAATAGGTACATTAGGGCTAGGGCCCACAATCAAAGTAAATGAACTAATCACAATAAATCTACCTGAAAAAGTGAAAATAGTGTTGGATTAGTCTGACGGGTAGATTTTTCAAAGCTAGAGGAGTTCATCCTCTATTTGTGATGCTGAAGAATCATCTCTTCATCAATATTCATTTAATCCAAGGATGAAACAAGACAAGGACCGTTTCTAAGTTGCAATATCAACTATCAGGGACAACATTTCTCTGCAAGATCACACAAAAGAATTAAAAGAGATTGCAAAGGGAGACAGGAAGTAGTACAGGAATTCATCAAGCGTGTTTAGGATCCGATCCTCACACCAAAAGCAGATGTACTTGAAACATCGATTCCTGTCTGAGTCTTTTTCATCACAGAGGGGCTCTTCAAGGACAATCAGGCAATCTCCAAAGAAAGTAATAAAGAAAAAAACAATATCGTCTCATTTTAGGGATGCAGCTCCCTGATGTATATTATACAAGAAAATGGTCAGGGCGTGGTGTCCAAATTGGGTAGGGCTGGAACAAAATCTTGTATGGTTTTGGTAAACAATCAATTTCAAAGGAGTAGCCTCAAAAATTAAATGTAAACTACAATGTTTACTATTTAGAGCACAATATAACAAGGTTAACCATGAAGGAGGTTCGCTCGTGCTACTCTAAAAGAGTTTGTAATGGTAAAGTTGGTCGAGGGGAGAGAAAAAGTTAGAGTAGAGGAGAAAATAAAATAAAGTATTTTGACCAATAGCTTGGCTTAAGCCTAGATTAAGAATTTATTTACCAAGAACAGATTAGAAAAATGGATCGCCTCATCTCCCCCTCTTTGTTCTTTTCTTTTATGGGATGAAAGTTTTTAATATTTCATATAATCATGTTTTACTTCTAAATAGTATCCAATAATTCTTCATTATATTTATTGTTGTAAATTGTCTGGGATCGTAATTTTGTTTTTTAATTAATACAGTAATTATATTAATTGCCATATTTATAAATGAATAAAGAACCAAATTAAAAATAAATTAAACTGCAGTGTACCAAAAAAAGATTAAGCTTGTTTTGACAAAGTTGGGACATACGCCTGTCCCCTACTACAAAAAAAAAAAAAAGACAAATAATGTATTTAATGCTCAAAACGGATATTTATGTTTATGACATTATCTATAAAACATTCGGAATTGATAACATTGTACATATTTTGAAATACATGGACATTTTATAATATTCACTTTACAAATCGTGTATTACAATCGATATAATAAAAGGAAATCCATCATTTTGAATGCATTTTTTTAACTACTAAATATTGCTAACATGACAGTCGGACTCTACAATTTCCATTATTTTATTCATATTTTCGACAGTTGGCCTTCTTCAGCATCAAAACTACCAGAACGGAATGGACAAAACCAAAATACCATGTGATTTGTGGTTACCGTAAAAGGACCATAAACAATATGCAAATTTTCAGCCAACTGACTTGCATTTTCGTCTTTATCGAAGAAAAATTGTCAAATATGGAGTATTTTCTCTTTGCTAGTGTCCATTTTCCACGACTGCTCAAAAAATACTGACTAAAACAATAACAAAAATAATAGATAATCTTTTCTTTCTAACCTAATCGAACATAACCAGATCGCTCTTATACAACGCAAGTACTAAAGCCATTTATTCGAGAAAAAAAATAGATTTTTGTTGACATCAACTAAATCACCTCTTGAATCTCCTACGATTCTTTAGGAAAGTAGTGGTTGACCTTTCTTGTATGAGGAAAAAGACTACCAGTTATTTTGGTATGAATTTCATATTGTACGAAGAATTGTATATTCCAGGACTGGGCAAATTACAACCAAGGTACGTTTTACTGTGGGATAGTTCGAACATAGCACGGTGTTACCTTGCTAACACAAAAATACCCTATGCATTTCTTTGTCAGTTGTCGATTCCTTCCTCCAACTTGATACGTCGTGGCTATTTCATACTTTTTTCAAATTCGTAAATAAACGAAGTAATAAGTTATACCACTCTTATCCTCCATTACCAAAAGGACAGGAATACATTTTCTTGTTGATCCCTTGTCGTATACTTATGTATATGTTTTGTAGAAGTTGCAACATGTTCAAACTATACAAGTTTCAATCAAAAAGTTACAGGAATAATTTTAAAATGAAGGATTTACAGTAATGGAATAAAGATTTACAGTAATTGAATATCCCATAGCTGATTGATAGATTAATGGTTTAATTCTATTATAAATTTTCAACAATACCAGTATTCTGTAAAGCATTTTGAAGTTCAAATGCCCAAAGTTATACTACTGAAATGTGTAACACCGTATAACAAATATGTAAAAAAATAATACTTATAATTTGACAAACAGAACTTAATTGATTTCAAAGAAAATAATTTTAGCCCTTTCAAATGTGTTTGCTTCTTTTTATTTACCAGGTATTTTTACAGCTATAGATATATGTTCATAGATAGAGTTATGTAAAATATAACCTGCTTGTATTTTTATTTCCAAAATTAAAGAATGTTTGGAAAGAATACAGCTTAACTGTCATGACATTTAATTATATTATCATAAGCCAAAGAATTAAAATATATTTATTATTTAAATAATAAAGATATATTTAAGATTGCTCGAAGGGCGCTGATATTGCATAAGTTCATGTCAATTTTTGCCCCTCCTTTAATATAATGAGAATGTAAAATATACAATTAAACTTGAAAATCAAGAGGGAAAAAACATAACGTATAAATATAGCATAAATTCCCCCAAAAAACAAATAACATGAGTTTATGCGATAGCAACCTACTCTAGCAAAACTTATTTTCTCTAAATATTATCTATGAGCAGAACTTAATGTATTATTTTAGCTTAAAAATTGATGTTCACGAAAACAATTCCTGCATCCTTTTATATTGACAGATCACAATTGTATCAATAGTTTTAATTATACTTCAATCAATATTTATTATATATCTTAACCAAAAAAAAAAAAAAATCATAATAATAATGTTAGTTATTCAATTTTCCACAACAGGGACTTTATTCTTCATTTGATAGTATAAAAGGTTTACTTGCGGTTTTATGTAGGAACTAGGATTCAACTTTGACTTGGTTTGTGAGGATTGAATATAGGTTTGTTGTTGAGTATACATTTATGTAACATAATGTTTTGCAAAAAAAAAAAAATATAGGAAAAATGTGATCAAAGAAAATATTTTTATTTAGAAATTTAAATAAGTATAGGTTTTTTGCAGTTTTCATAATATTGTTTTTCAATTAAAAATCGTTTCTTTAACATTTTTGATTACCCATTTCTAACCTATGACTATAAATAAGAAAGGAAATTATTAGTCAAGAATGAAATGGATGGAATGGGATAAACCAATGGACAACGCCCTCGAGAGAAACTATTATGTTTAACTCTATGTGCACAGGTTCAATACTAAATTGTTCTTTGAAAATAAATTAAACTTACTGTATAAGGACTTTAAAGACAATCCCTTGGTCAGATGGAGTATTTGTCATACAAAAATGTCTACTTATACTTAACCAGTGCAACTCAATTTGAGTAATGAAAAAACATTAAAAATAGATTAAACCATTGCTGATTTTTGTTATATCTGAAATTATTTCTTAAATTTGAATACAAAACCTTGTATTTAACTCAAATAAGTCATTAAATATTAGCTTTTCCATGTATATTTGAAGTTAAAAAGTAAATTGTGTTTTTCTTGTTTGATTGATTTTGGCTAAAGATTACTTATTTTAATATAAGAAGTATTAATTTAAATGTAGTCTTTGTTTTGTGCAATTTTTGTATCCATAATAAAAGATAACACAACACAGAAACACTTCCAATCCATCACAATTCATAGTCAGGGGACTAATATTAATTATAGATTAATGGCAACTTCTTATATCATACCGATATATTCTAAAAACCTTATTACTTCTCAACATAAAAATTCAATATATAAGAATTTGTCAGACGCCAATTCCTTCGTTATCGTTAAATTATTTTTGCAAAAATATTTGAAATAATAAGTAATTTTTGGTTGATTTATATTTATTTATGAGTATGTATAAAGGTAGCATAAAAAGATCCTGGTGACACTTTTTGGGAGAACTTATTCTTCAAAATTAACTTTTTTTTACAAGATACTGTTCTTTAAATTATATTGGTTATATTTTTTGAATAACTAATTGGGAGCCCCGCTATTTAGGACTATATTTGAACACTAATAATAAATTATTAAGCTATTTTCCTTCAGTCACTCTTGATTTTTTATGCAATGACTTAATATATAAAAAGAAAAGAAAAATAAATCAAATTTAATCAGAGAGTAGACCTTGAGTCATGGTCAAAAAGTTTAAAAAATCCATAGCAATTCAAAAAATTTCAAAATTCTACGGGCATTCACAAAAGAATTTCCAAAATTAAATTTTAAATATGAAGTGTTTGGAGAAGGAGTTTACTCCTATGTTGCGTAATTTTTTTCACAATGACAAAAAAAGTTAATAGTAAAAAATTAATTAATTTAGGGGTTTACAGCCTCTCCAGTCCACCCACTGTGGGCACCCTTGCCAATTGAACATAAACTGAATTTTAAAAAAACGTATTCTAAGCACATGCGGTCAGTGTAGCAATTATTATTTTAGTATTTTATGTTACGTTAATTTAATTCATGTTGTCTTTATATGGTACCATAACGAACGTTTCTAAACTTGTATGGGCATTGTTTTGCACTGAATTACGTTTAATATTGTAACATGAGTTGACCTACAAGTGCACAAGACAATTTATTATGTTCTAATCAATTTAAAGTAATTAAAAATATAATAAAATATAAAATAGTCTAAAGACCGTAAGTAGTGCTATTAATAAAATCTGAGTCGGATGCAAATTTGAAAATAGGATGTTTTATTAAAATCGGCATTGCTATTTTTTGGAATAGTATATTTTTAAATTACAATTAGTGAACTGGGAAAAAATAACAGCACAGAACATAAATCATGATAAACAATAAAACGATTTTAATAATTACGTCATTTAAATTTGTTATTTAAAGTTTGGAAATCAAATTAGTCCCCATAGGTTTTGACGAGGTTGCTTGTATTATGTATGACAATCCAAGAAACTGGGGGGAAAAAAAGAACGACTTTTAAGCAAAACAGTTAAATAAATTGATAAACCTCGATTAAAAATAGCTATATGTACAAACAAATCATTAGCCACAAAATTTAATGATAAAAAATGGATCGTATATAGTCTGATTTAGTGTTTTAGGAGTTTACTAAAAAGTATTGGCGATGAAATGAAGATTGAAAGAAATAATATGCCTTTTTTTAAATCTTGGTGAGTATAAAATCCTTGGTCACAAACGGAGGTATAATAAAATTGATCAATAAAAATGTGTGAAACTCTGAGACAGTATATGTAAAGATGTTCAGCATCTGTACCACAAACTAGTATTATTAGTTGGATTAGTTTGTAATAAGGTTATCTTTTGTTGAGGTAGTAATTTTCAATGGTAGGTAAATAAAACTTTTTTAACCGCATCTGAAAAAATGGTTGGTTAATATATTTTTCATTTTATTTTTGTCGAAAATTTTGAATTTGAACCTCGCCAAGTTGTAAAGAATGTTAGAATCAGATGTAGAATCGACAACTGGAAGTTTTTTTTTTATTTTTAGTTTCCCTCACTAATTTATATCCCTATTAATATAAAAGTTCGTCTAAACTTATATACAGATACACGTCATGTAGATAGTAAGAGATATGAAATTAAATTATACTTTTGAGTTGAAATAAATAAAAATAAAAGAGAAGAAAGCACAAAATATATAATTTTATAAATAAAATTTTCCCTTTAAAGTTATTTTCTTTATTATTATTTTAAACTTTGAAATAACTTTTAATCAAAGCCAACAAAATAAAGAATTTAAAAAACTTGGAAAATGAAATAAAATGATTATATTATTTTACTTATAAATAAATAATTAGACAAAAATGACGTGTGACTGACACAAGGGAATTTAAAAGAACCTCTTTTTCAGCATATTTTGTATTAATACAGCAAAGTTTGTCTCTTTTTTGTTTGTCTATGGAAGACTTAACAAAGAACGTGTGTATCAATAGCTCAGTGTATCAATTATAAAGTGCAGCACAATTATAAAATAGCAGGACTTTAAATATAGATTAGTAAGGAGCGTGTGACATTGTTACCTATATTGTATCTCTAAATAACTTTTTGAAGAGACACAGAAAAAAAGACCAAAAACATATAACATATGGGCTGAAAAATCCATGGCTCAACAAAGAATATATGGGTGTTTTTTTCTCTCCAAATTGTCTTTATTCATGAACATAAACCCTATTAAGATCAGTACAATCATTCCAGGGTCATTCTAATATTTCAATGCAACTTATATAAATATATCATCCTTTTCCGCAAAATAGTTTTCAGTTTCAGCAATAACCTCTTCATTGGAGCCAAATTTCTTACTGGCAAGCATTTTTTCTATATCTACCAAGAGCCATTAGTCGTTGAAAGCCAAATCTGGAGAGTAAGGTAGATGCGGAAGCAATTCGAAGTTCAATTAATGTAGTTTTGTCATTGTTTTGATTAACTTGTGACACGGTGCCTTCTCTTGGTAACCAACACATTCTTCTCCTTAAAATGGACCATTTTACTGTGATTCATTCATTCAAATGCTCTAATAACGCTATATTATATTCTTTGTTGATGGCAATTCCCTTATCAAGGTAGCGTATGAATATTATTCCATATGCATTCCAAAGGAGCCGAGGGCAGACACCTTTCCAGCTGATTGTTGTGCTTTCAGTCCCTTTGGACGAGGTTCACCAGATGTTGACTACTGAGATGATGATCGCATTGATTCTGGAAATTCATGAGTCATTGTTTAGCTTTAAAGGATTTTTTTCCATCAAGACAAGACGTCACACTTAGAACAATAACTCACAAACTAAAAAAACCGATGGGCATAAAACCTTGACAGCTGTCTTTTGAAGGTTTGTACTTACTGAAAATAAGGTAAATTTAAACCAATAGCGCCATCTATGTGTGAAGCCATATCGTTTTTAGCCAATATATTAGTTGTTAGCTAGTTCTTACGAACCAGAAAATTATTATTCAGTATCTGTTCACAACGTCATTTCAGCTCATTCGAATTCAACTAATCTATGTTTATAACATTCATAAAGAGAAAAGAAACATAAAAATCGACAGGCGACAACAAAAAACATTGCATCTTAATATTTTATTGAGGGGAACGCCAATGTATGAAATTAAAGCTCAGTTCGTCATATAAAAAAAAAGATAGGGGAGTTTATTTACTTAGGGCTGTTAATACTAAATATCTTTGAATGTTCAAATTTTGGGGTGTTGGCAATCCAAAGAATGTTTTTATATTTTCCCAATTGTTATCGTTTTTATTTCACTCTTGAGGGGAGAACATTCAAGTATTGAATAACTTTGTGTGAGTATGATCTTGAAAAACGTAGAGTGACACTGCAGATATAATGAGGTGTTATTTTCTATATTGATAAAGCAATTCCTTATAATTAGAGTTAAGATTTTCTTTTTGACCAGGCCTAATAACACTTAATAGCGTTGGATACTACCAGTAGTATTTTTATATACAGAAAAATTTTGCCATTCAAATATCACAAATTTTGAATGAATATTTTATATTGTATTCACCCTTATATATATACATGCTTTATTCTTCTTCATTAAGGGCATGTAAAGAGTATAACTTGATCATTTTCCTTATTTATGAGCAATTTCTTTATTATAGTACATTTTATAGGTATTTTGACGAAGGTTTATTGATTATAATAATAATTTGTTTGTTCCTTATTAAAGGGATTTTATGGCATCGTATTTCATGTTTCCTTAATGGTTAAATTCTTGCATTTTATGTAGAAATATAATGTGTTGAATTCATGAAGAATATTGATTTTTTAAAGTAAAGGATGTATGCATAAACGTATGAGCCAGGTCTATAAAGAAATCCAATCAATAGGTAAATAAAAACTTGATTTGTTAATTTATATGTTCCACAAAAATATTATAGAACATATTTTATCACCAACAAACCTATGTGGCCCGACAGAACAAAAACAAGCTAAAAATATTATCTCAAAATTGATTCATAATTACATTTGTATTTTTTTCGCTAATCAACGTCTATTTCTAGCAGCAATTTATACTTTTTAACCTTTTGGGTATGTGGCAAATTGAAATTAAGTAAGCCATGATTGATGGTCACAATATAAAAAAATGGGAAAATTGATGGATTTTATTTGAAAGGCCATAACGGGAAAATTATAGGTCTCCAAAAATTAAATAAAGTTTCAAACTATAACTAAATTTCTTAGATACCTGATCTAATCCTTTAAATTTGAATACAATGCCTATAATTGAATAAATATATCCTTGAAATAGTAGCTTATATATAAATATGATGTAAAAATTACATTTGACATTTCTTCTTTTTATATATTTTTGTTCCAGGTTGTTTTAATGTTAGCTCAACACATATGTTTACCTAAATTAAAATTTATATATTTGGGATTTATTCTCAAAGTTTGTGAATTCAAAAGTTGAAATGCTTTTGTTTGGTATATTTTAGCCACTATGTGTTTATGGCCAGTAAGTTTCTACAGTAAATAATGTCAAGATAAAATCCGTATTATTTTATTTTATGTATATTTTATATGTTACATACTCTTTCTTGGAGAGAATATTTATTTATGGAAGTACAAATATACTTGTATATTCAGAGGGATGGGTTTTATTTCTGCTTCCTTGCTTGAATATCACTATATTAATGGTATTCTGATCACGTTTTCATACTGTTTAAAATATATATATGGGATTTACTTTGGGGTATTTTTTCCCCTCTTTATATTTTCTTTGAAATAGACGCTTTATATTTCAAAGAAATGAGTGAGGTTTGTTCACCTCGTTGAGTTAACGTTCTATTCTTGACTACTCATCTAGTATTTTGTAACCTATGTGAGATCTCCTTAAGGGAATTAAGACTCAGTTATAAGAGTCTCACATCAAACAAAGTCCTATAATGTTAATGAACCCAATTTCAATGAAAAAATGAAACAAAATTGAGTCAAAACAGAAGTTGTGAAATATCTACTCCATGCGTCATATTTAAGTTAAAACTTAGATAGTTGTTATTTTTTTACAAAAGTGAGGTTGTATTATATTTTAATAAACATTTAAAAAAATATTGATTGTATCTTCAAAAGGAACCAAGTGAAAGACAAAATAATTCCTTGCGGGAAATGCTGTCGCGCCAGAAAACCCCAGGATCACCTAGACGGCTGTGTATTGTCAAGGACGACAAAATGGAGACAAAAATGGAAATGTTTGAGATTATTTTGATTCAGCATCAGCCGGCAGGCTGATGCTGACCATAAAAAGCTATTTGAAACTCAATCAACAGTCCCCGGAAAGTCTAGGCAAGGTCGGAAAGGAATAGTAAGAAAAAAGTCATGATTATGCATGTCAAAAACTGCCATGAGAGAAATACACTGCGAAATGTTCACGGTGTAGCTAAGAAGATGAATTTGAGTGAGGTTATAGTAAATACTTGGGAGCAAGTGGAAGTAGATATCATTAAGACGGTCATAAAGGAGAAGAGGCTCTCTAGAGCTAAGGTTATTTTGAATGTATCCTAGAAGTGTGGGCTCCCATTGTCAACAATCTTAGTCCTTTTGATTATTCCATCTGGAGGTCGTGTGAGCTGCCAGCAACAAGCCTCATGGTGGCCTAATCGAAGAAATAATATTTTTATACTTGTATTGTTAAATAAAGGCCGTGACATTGAACATGTTACTCATTCGTTATTGATCTTGATAAAGTCAAACATTGTCAGGATTTATTAAAGTGATAGCCTGTAAACTGGATATCTTGGGTTACTAAGGATTATAATTCATAAGAATCCCAAAATATATTTAATTTTTATATTAACAACTCTCCTCAACACATTTTCATTAAGTAACATTTTAACGAACTACTGGCAACTATTTTTGTAATTCAAATGTTGAACTGAAATTTCCTTCATGTATGACCACTCAACAGAAAAGCAATCTAAAAGGATTTTTCTCAAAAATTATTTCTGGATTACAATTTTGTAATTTCGAAGACTTATCATCAATTTATCTTTGGTAGACACTACAAATTTTACAAGAGTAGCAAAATTAGTCATCACAATGAATTTTTTTATATGAATAGCTATAACGGAGTCAAATTATGTTTAATAAATCAAATGGTGGTTCTATACTGTAGTTGTCATACTTTGGTATTTCAAGTCATTCAAGAAATACAAAGTCAATAAACTACAGGAAAATGTTTGGATAATATTAGATTGTTTTTCCGTTAACTTTCAAAAGATTAAAAGTATTTTGAGATTTGATTTCAAATCTTACAAATCTCCATATAAAATTAATACTTGATTGATCTTGAAATTTAATAACATAAGACATGACTTGTATTTGAATTGAAATAACTTGAATCTTTACTGGGACTTGAGAATTTTGTTGTGACTTTCTCACACCTCTGATCTATGTGCGTTGTAAACTTTGTAAATCAATTCTCATGAAGAATGAAATATTTTATATGACATGGCATTAGATTAATGGGCAATACCAAAAGGGGAAAACTAAGTGCAATCGATTAAAAACCCTTTTCATGCCTTATATTAGTTGTTCCAAAAACAAAAAAGAATATTAACAAGTATTTAAGTATTATTATTTACATATATGTGGTCGTTTTGATGAAGGGATGATATTATTGAACTATGTCGCCGTTTTGAACTATTCCTTGTAGATACTTTTTTAAATTAACAAAGTCAATTCAAATGGAAATACTTTTTTTTTAAATACACAAAAACGGGACATCCTCAATTCTACAGGGTCGTCCACTACAATTGAAACAATCTTTGAAATCATCCAGATTTTGTATGAGTGCATCACACCTGAGTGTTTTTTTGCTCATACAAGAGGCAAAATGAGTGATAAAATAATTACCCAGTTTTTAGTTGTTATTGTTTTATTTTAAGTCAGTTGTCGAGGCGGAGCAACTTAGAATAAACACAATCGCCAAATTATTCCACATGGGCCAAGAAGTAAAAACAGTCTGGAAAGTCGTTAAGAAGCTGGAAATCTCCAACAACATCCCAAGGAAAATACAAGAAAGGTGATGAATGTAACTGTAATCTTTAAGGTAGTGCTGAAAAAATCTTTGGAGGATTTCTTAACCTGAACTCCTTGGACTTATATGAGGCATACCTGAACTACTGCTCCCCACAGCTTGATGTCCCTAAAATCCGCTGTCAAGCGCGTAGCTGCAAAGCTTCCCTCTATACCCCTCCCTCCAAGCTGCAGAGCATTCTATGGGAATGCTGAGGCAATGATTAAGGCCAATGGATGTCATAGTCAAAATTAATATGCTAAAACCATCTATCATATTTAATAAAACTAAAAAGTCTATCACAATGCATATGTTCAGGACCTAGATAAGGTGAAAGTTTGTAAGGAATGGGACATAAGCGTTGTTTACTTATATTCGTTTGTAAACAAGGCGACAGAGAGTGGGACCACCTAGCGGCAAAACAATACAGCTCCTAAATGATAATATTAATGAATAAAAAATAACATACGTATATTTCTTATATAGAAGGTGCTGTCAAAATTCCTCTGAGCATGCGACATTTTGTAAACAAAAATTTACAGACCTTGCTGATAAGATTTATTTTTTAGTTTGCTCATTCACTATTGTTGTGTGCGACACTATATTTCTACAACACCTTCCATTAAGTAGTTTTGACAATAAACAAACACGAATTCTTTCTCAAGGATGGTGTTTGAAAATCAGTGCATGATATTTCTAACCATGCATAATAAGTAGAGATAAAATAAGAACCTTTTTCATTATTTATGGACTATGTAAATTTCTAAAAAAAATAATTAGCCTTCTATATACCTTTTCTCTTTATTTTTTATTGAAAAAAGTGTTATAAGTTATTTAGAATTTTTTCTTATACCTATCTATCACTTTACATTAGATTTAAATCAATTAAATGATAAGATGTTTAGTTTGTACCAACTTCAAACAATACGTGCACGATTTTGTCAGCTGTAAGGTAATTGCTTTGTGAGATATAACATGGTGAGTAAAAAACATTTGTTATTCTCAAACTAATGGATAAAAAGAATTTTTTGTGTTAATATAGCATTTTTTTTTGGTGAAAAGGCTACTATTGAAGCCAAGGCTTGTCATAATAAACATTGTTCGGACTCCTTGCCAGCAAAATTAACTGATGAACAACAGTTTGATAAATTGAGACTCGGCAAAATGACCGTTGAAGATAAGGGGACGTTTGAAAGAGACAGTTACCAAAAAAACATCAAAAAAGTACACCAAACAAGAAAAGTTGATCGATTCTATGTATACCTTAGTAAGTTAGAACTTATTATTTCATATACATATTTGAGTTAATTTAGACTTTGTATTCAAATGTGTGGAATAAGTTAAGATTGATTTTTTTCAAAATAGTTTGGAATATTTGCTTGATTTAAGAAGCTTATATTATTCAATGAATACTCCTTTTAATAAAGTCCATCAATTTCACAGTTTTTTATTGTGACCTTCGATTTTGTCTACTTTAAGCGCAATTTGATGCACACTCAAAGAGTTAATAATAAAGATTGACAAAAATTTGACTAATAAAATAATTTAGCTTGCTTTAGTGTTGATGGGCCACGTAGTATCTATAGTTCATATGTAGATTTAGCGCAATATTTCATCAAAATATTTCGTTTCAGTCCATTATAACGGCTTTGTATTTAAATTTGTGGAATTAGTTCAGATATCCAAGGATTTTAATTATAGTATAAAAATTTTACTTGATGTAAGAGACTTAATTGTGTCCAATATTGCCCCTTTCAAATCAAATCGGAACTTCTTATTCTTTTATTGGAACAATCAATTTTGTCTATAATAAATGTACTTTGTACCACCTGTAAAGTGTTAAAGAGAATATTTTCTTTATAGAAATGAATGATAATTCGTAAAAAAAAAATACAGATGTAATACACATTCAATTTTAAGGAAAATCAGTCTAGCTTGCTTTTATGTTGACAAGCCATAAACATACAAAAGAGAGTAACGAATAAACAATATATTATATGAACGATCCATTTGAATAGCGCAAAAGAGAAAATGAAGGACCATAAAACAAAGTTGAGCCAATAAATGAAAATGGATTTTTAATTAAAACTTATTAAATTTATTATTTTAATTTCCTGTCAAAAAGTTGCCTCATTGTTTAAAAAGCATGAAAGATATAATAAATTCAATTTATATTGTGATGTTTAATAAGTATATCCATATGATCATTGTAGCCTTTACAATTTTTGTATATGAGCATTAAGTATTCATACATATATTTTTTTTATTAATAAAGTTTTGGTTTAAAACGGGTTTTAATTAACACGTTTTAATATGAGATATTAAGGAAGTCATTGCTTTGTTGTTGTTGTTTTTTTGTTTTTTTTGTAATAAATATGATATTTAAAAAAAAAAGACTGAGAAGAGTTAAATTAAAAACAAAGCAAACTTTTTAAATTACACACTAAAAGCCATTATTATCATTAATACCATGTTGTCAAAACTTCAGGGTTGCTATCGTCATAATTAAATAAATAAATACATTTACAAATATGAAAAAAAAAATTCATAAAATAAATCATTATGCTTTAGTATATTATAAACATCTGTAGGTTTGTAAATCCTCGGTAATTTTATTAAGTTAAAAAATAGAAACTAAATATATACCGATTTCAAAATTTCAGCCAGTTCCGACAACCTTTTTTCCCCACACCGATTCTTTATTAATATTTTATGTAAAGGAATTATATACGAATAAAAAAATGATTTACTTATTTTAATGTTTAATGTTTTATTAATTAGGGCTTGACGAGAAAAGACAACAATATAGATCAGTCATAATTATGATGATAATTAGTTGTAAATGATTTAAAAAGTCAGTGCCATACAATGTTCATGAGTCCATTTATTCTTGGTCCAACTTTTCTTCTTTTTTTTTAACTTTGGATGCATCTTAAATTGAACTTAAAGTAGTCAAAATTTATCGTCACTATAAAAAAAAGGAGCAATGTATTAATTTTATTTGAAAATACTCATATCAGAGCTTTTAAAAAGTTTTCTAACCAAATAAACGTTTTAAGCTATTGCTAAAATTCTTGCGTATCTCAAATCATTCCAGAAATTTTAATGAAACGTATATAAGTGACTCCAATATGTCTATAAGATATTGGTCTGTTTGTATATATGAAGTAAAAAAGGAAATTTGGATTTTTTCCAATTCTTGTTCAAGATTATTTTTATGTTGACACACCACATAGCTAATATTTTTTTCTATTCGACAAAGCCTCCCTAATGATTGGTTGGAAACCCCTTAAATAACTTTTTAATATAGGTATATATAAAAAAAAGAGTCATTTTCACTAATGAAAAATAATTAATTTATTTAATCCCATTTATTTGCATCGTTCTGCAAGAACCAGAGCAAAAACGAAAAAGAAAAAAATAGGTTACCAAATAAATGACTTTACTTTTATTTTATCAAATCATGATAGTTCAAAACAAATGACATATTTACAGAACTCAACTTTTCCTTTTTCATTTCTGAAGTAGTAAAAAAATTGAATTAAATTCCCCATAAGTAATTTCATTGCACACGTTTTTCTAACGACTTAAGAATATGAAATTTTGTCTTTATATAACCTACTATATACATAATATTACTTTGATAATGAATTTTAATTAAATATAAAAATTTAAAATAAAGATTTTATTTTTATCAGCGAGGATCCATTGTACCCTCTTTTTGAACCATTTGGGTAATTTCGACGCAAGTCACTCACATATTGTGAAAGAAATATTAATATTCTTACAAATGTGTTGGTAATATATGTGTATATAAACTTCCATACTTGACTCACAAAACTTTCTTGCCCCCTCCCCCCTTCTTTCTTATGTGCAAAGAAATATGAAAGACCTTTCAGAAAAAAAAAATTCTCAAAGACTAGATAGAAAAATTATAAAAGTTTTTATTTTTTTGTAAAAAATAGAAAAGAAATGCAAATAATTTTTGATTGTATTTCGTTATACTTTTATTGTGCAAATCACATTTCTTTTTCACCATATAAATGCAATCGTAACTAGGGCTGTAAATTGTAAGCATTATGAGTATGAGGGAATAGTAGAAGTTGAAAATTATTATAATGAATACTGTAACCTGTTTGATTAATTTTCTTATTGTTTTCCCTCATATTTTCTTTTTTATTCGTTTACTTTGAGTTTATTAGCGTTCACTTGCTCGCTTTGTCACACTTCACAATATATTTGAAACCATTTAACTTTATAATAAATCAAAAGCTTTGTTCTGACGATCTTCAAAGCTACTTCGTTTAATTTGTATCTGTTAATGTGGGTTATTGCAACAACCTTAATCATTTGAAGAATGTTTGAGAAGAGAATAGTCATAAAATTAAGGAAATAAATACAAGTCTCAAGTTATCTTGCAAAATATAGGCAGGAATTACTCCGTTTTCGATACTCAATTCTACTCTTAGTCCAAAAAAGGACTTATCCTTTTAACCATAGATGTAAATAATATATGAACTGTCAGTATGTTAAAAAAAAAGAGAATGGGAATGAAAGTGACCACCTTGACAGTGGGGAAGGAGAGCAGTTTAGTGGTCATGACGTTTTATTAGATTATCTCCAAATAAACTATGACGGTGGAAGGCGAATGTCCCACTGTGTATGTAGTAATCTGTCATGGCGTCCCACTGCTAATTGACAGTGGCTTTGAGGGCTTTGATGTTTGGATGACGGACACTGCAGGCATTCTCTTCGTCATGTACCCTAAAGGTATAGCAAGGGTTGTTGGCATCAGGACTATAGGTTGCAAAAATGTCAAAAAGGAGTGCAAAAGAACCTCAAAATACTTTTTTAAAACTCAATCAAACGATTCTTGCAATAGAGGAAATAGGGTTCTTCCATTGCTGGTGTCAAAAGTGGCCTCTCCGCCCTCACAAGGATCTTTTGCTAATATGATTGTCACCTCCTTCCTATGAGTCTCTTTAGAATGACCAGAATACGTTTTTTTTATTCCAGAATTTGTCAGAAGACATCACGTTTTAAAGCTTTGAGGTACTTCTCCATTTCGTTCAATTTTCAAAATCTTGTCCAAAAAATTTAAAAAAAATTAGAATGAATACTATATATATATATTTTTATGTAGAACTGTTTTTGATGGTTTTATTAGTGATTTTGACATTTAAATAACAAAAGAATGATAAAGGTAAATGAGTTAAAAATATGCAGGATTATTTAATTATATCTGTATTATACATAAAGGCGGAAACATTGACTCGAGACTGACGACTTCACGCGATCACACAATCAAAAACTCGAGACTTAACTTGGAGTTGAGAGCAATGGATATGAAATAGTTGTAAACGTTTATTTTACTAAAGACTTTAATTGTACTCGATGAAATGTTTAAATACTTAGACTTGATCTGAAGTAAAAGAGAAAAGACTTCATACTCGATCACATCACTAACACATATATTAATATATAATGTTTGTTCAAATATAATTTCGTATTTTTGTCTTATTTCCATGGTTTCGTCGATTCTGTTCTGGCAGTTTTGATGTCAAAATTTGTATAAAATAATAGAAATAGTCAAGTCCCACCATCATGTAAGCACTGTTTTACATAAACGGAAATAATGGACGTCTTTTTACTACATCGTATATAAATATTAGGTTGCGGCAAAAGTAATTTCGTATTTCTCGCATTATTTTAATGCTTTATAAAAAGCATTACAATTATCCGATTAAAGCCAAATATGCCCTTTCCTATTTGATAACTTGTTGCCAACGAGAATCTAACTTCATAATTACTTTTCGTCGAATCCCTTGTCCCTATTGGCAAAATACTCAGACAAAAAAAATTCATAAGCCTCTATTGAGGCCAAATTTGTACTCCAAAGTAAGTTAGGGATAGACAAGAACTGGTAATAGTCACCTGGTGCCAGTTCAGACTGTAGGGAGGATGCATAAGAACTTCCAATCTTAGCCGCTTCTGTTAGATCGCCAGCTTCAAACGATCGAGTGGTTTACAGTAAAAGACAGAGTTGAGCGAGAGAGGGGGGGGGGGATAGCTCAAACCACTGTTCTGCAACACGAACAGAAGGAAGGAGCATTGCTCTTGTCTGCATCGCAAATGGTTTTGGTTGCTTTCAAAGAGTTTTTCCCATTCCAGCAGTACAAATGTAAAATATAGCGAATTTCTTCATGTGAAACCTCCATTCTTGACGCACGATAATTCACGACTGATCCGGCCAAGCGTAATTCTTTCCGAAAAGCGTTTGCAGTATATACCCATACTTTTACTACGCCTTATCATAGGATCCTATGTGACCAATAATAAACAAGATATACTCAGTAAAAAAGATGCCGCAATAAGAAATTACTTTTGTCAAAAGATAATGTGATGCATCAACATAAAAAGAACATTAAACAAAAATTTAAAAAAATAGAAAATAAACATTTGTACCCTTCATTTATGCAAACTAGCCAATAATTCATAGAGATATTTGAGTCAGCCATAGGCTCCGTAGTAAATTAGTGAGATTAATTAAGATAACAAGGAATGTTAACTATTGTTTAAAACCTTTATTTAATTTAAGAGTCTCATATGGGCCCTAATACGTCCTTTTAAATAAAATCTATGATGAATTTTTGCTACTTTTAGAGCAATTTTGCAGCACACCCAAAGGGTTCATAAGAATAATTTGTTGATATAATTGAACAATAATTTTTTATTATGTTCTTACACTTAATACCAAAGTTGTTAAATAAAATTTTTAAAGAAATAAACATTGAGTTTTAAATTAAGGTTTCAGAGTAAGATTATATCATTATGTTACTATAATTTACCAAAGATACGTATTTAAAGCAGACAAAATTAGTTTTATCGGAGGTAAAAAAATATGGCATTCACAATCAAACTAAGATTATTCATAAAAATACTAAAAAAAGTCTCAAATTTAAATTTTAGATCGTCTTAAAATCCTTTATAAAACCCTTTTAAATGGTGTTTTGAAGTTGACTGAAGGTACTTAATGTCTTTTCCAAGCAAAGTCAACGAATTATTCCCAAGAGACGGAACTTTAATGGAAAGTGCAGCACATCATGCTGTTGCAGCATTAACAATTGCTCTCAGCTCCTGAGGATGTAAAATATCATTATTTTGAACAATAATTAGGTGAGGAAAACAAATTAATCCACCCTCAATTTTGAGAAAAATCATTTTAACTTGATTTTTGTTGATGGCTCATATACTTTTTTTTATTACATATGTGTTATTTAATTTCCAATTCAATTTAAATTAGATTTTATTATTCATGGGATGATACTAATACAAAGTGTAAAGCCAACCCATCGCTGTGGAACGAATTGATTATATTTAATATGCTGTAAAAAATCATAATATTAATAAGGAAGTTGGAAAATCACGGTTCTACGGCTTAAAATCTTAAATAATAGGTTTTTTTTTCCTACAAATTCTCTTAGATATAAATAGTTACTATAACCAATTAGGTTGAGGATTGAAGTTAATCAAATGTTCTTTGGAAAGTTTGATTTGTAAGTAAAAGAATAGTTTTTCTCGCTTATGTTATGTTAATTAAAAAAAATATTTGAGTTTTTTTTAGATACTTAGACTCAATTATGAGGAACCCGTTCACTTACACACACCAAAAAGGGTTACGGTATAGAATTGCCACATGTTCTCATTATAATAATAAATCAAATGTCGAAGAGGGTTTCTTTTATTGGTGTAAATCAGAGCTGGAAATGTCTTTGATCTTTTCTATTACTGGTTCAATAATATTTTCCTTCGTTGGAATGGTAGAAGGCATAATTCTTGGAGCTTATAATGTGGTCCTGAGCCCCTCAGACTAGATTATTGCAATATCCCCTAAGCATTGTAATGCTTCTAATCACAAAAGACCAAGTAATTCTTTAAGCAATGAAGGTTGGTGAAAGAAGAATTCCCTCATGCCTGGAGGCATTTGTGTCTCAACAGATAGACGTACTAAAAAAATTCGAGGATTCAGGGTTCCGTTCGAAGAACCAGATGTCGCCAGGACCTGTAAACTAATAATGAGCTTATCTCAAGTCTTCTTTACGACAGTGCTGGCTTCCTCTCCGTTTTTGTCATGTGTTATTCATTAATATTGTGTGTGTGTGTGGTTATGTGCTATGTACAGTTAGGATTGCTGTCATTTTTTCTTGACTGGTTTTGGCCGATACTTGGATACAAACCACGGTCTGAAACTGTGAACCAGGGGAAAACATGAAATTTGTTTTCTGAAAAGAAAAATAAATAGATGAATTAATATTTTAACAAATGTATTTTCTTATTTTGTTTCAAGACCAATTTTGTGAGTTTAGTGAGATCTCTCAAAAATTATGACGGTCTCGTACCTTTCTAAAATTTGCATTCCAAAATCTAACACTATTTGTTACAAAATTACATTATTATATAAGATTAAGGATTAATTGAAATCACGGCTGCTAGAAGTGGGAGTAGTAGAACTGAGAAATTACAAAAGTGACTTAACCTAAGTCCATAAGGTGATTTGCCAACAAATGACCTTTTGAACTTAAGTTATGTCATTCAAGTTATTTTACATACTCGTTTGTAGCGGGAGCGCTAGGGCCTTTCCTTACATGTTTCTTGTACTATATGTAATGATGTAAATTTAGTGTGTTTTTTAGCTTCGCCATGCATTTGTAATTGGTAATATAAAGAACGAATTTTTCTTTTCCTTAGTATTTGTCATTATTATTTAATTCCTAAGTAGTGAACATCCTCTTCTAAATAAAATTGAAATATATTCAAAACCTGATTGAACATTTGTGTGTGCTCATAACCCTGAGTATTTGTTGCGGAGTTATAATAGTAAGTCCATGTGTGACTCAGAGTAGAATTGGGAATTGATGGCGGAGTAATTCTAGTGAATTTCCTTGTGTATATATCCTTTTCTCCTTCTTCTCTTATCAAAGCTGATTGTTGCTCATCTAATGAAACGCCATGAGTATTATTCTTTCTCTCTTCCAAAACATTCTTCAAACTATTAGGGTTATCATGCTGATTTTTGGTTTCTTTTTTTAACATGCCCATTCTACACTGGATTTTCATCATTGATTATATGGATATACTAATAATATTGTTTTAATAGAAGTCCTTAGAATGTTTGTTTGGAATTTTGAATAACTTTGTGTAAATTTATCTTTTTTTTTACATTAGAATATATGTTAAATTAAAACATGGTTGTGTCTATATAAATAAAGCGAGATTTGTTTGTCTGTAAATGCCTAAGTATTCACTTAATATCTGAGAACTGTGTTACTATTTGATCGAAGAAATAACAATTTACCTACGAGAGTTTTAAGCTAGAGCTTAGAGCGCCGTATTGAAAAAGAAAGGATAAATTAATATTTATCTCCTTGACAATCAAAAGATTGCTTACATGACGGTCAGACTCGGCGACTTTCATTATTTTTTTCCACATTTCAAAAGCCTTCCAGAGCTATTATTACATTTATAAAATTTAAATTAGTAAAACGGGGTCGACAATAGCAAAACTGTTTGTGATTGGCTGCTACAGTATCAGGATCAAAAACACTATTTACATTTCTAGCCTCCTGGCTTACATTTTCGACTTATCAAAGAAAAACAGTAATATACGGAAACTCTATCTCTTTTCTAGTGTGCATCTTCGACAGAAGCTCAAACAATACTAAGTCAAACAATCACAAAAAGTGTGGAAGAAGATTTTTTGCTACAAAATCTTATCTTTCTACGGCTATTTAGCGTAAACCGATCGCAACGCAAGATAAACTTTATTAAAGCATCTACTAAAAAAATAATAGATTTATTTTGAATAAAACGAATATATATTAATAAAGCAAAGTTTGTCCCTAATAACTCTGATAACATTGATGGTTACTCCCATTAATTGGAAAATAATTCCATCCTTGGAAAGAATTGGCTAACTATCAACTGATTTATATATTTTTGTTTCTTTTTGGTAGAAAGATTGCGAGATAAAAATAAAGGTAACGGTGTGGGATGTATCCTGAATTTAACTATTTACGTCTGATAAAATCAGGGTTGTTTTCGCTGACTATTACACACCGATAATTTTTACCAACTCTTCATCATAAAGATTTTTCAGAACCATTGAAATACTTTAAGAACTATTGACATTTAATTATTTATTATATCAAATATATGTTTGTACAAATTCAAATAAAATAATGTTAAATAAACAACTCTAATTTGAAGCACTATAAATAGATTTGTTTGTGATCATTAATCGTTACCATCAGTTTTTTTACAACATTAATAAAGGATGTTATAAACTTTATTGTACAAATAAAAAATTACTAACTGTTTACAACTATTTATAAAAAATAATTAAATGAGTCTTTTCAAAATACCAATTTAATGTTAAATGCACTCCGTTACCTTACTAAAACAAATAAATACACTCTATATTAATGTCAGCTGTTGATGTGTCTACTTTTCCTATCCTAATCAGTGTCGTGAACGTTGATTGATTAGATTCGAATTAGTTTTTATAAGTAATAAGCCATTCAAAACATTTATCGTATAATTACTCTATATTTGGGAAGGAATGGCTAACTACCTACAGATTTGGAGCCTATATTTTATGTTTCTTTTCATAGAAAAGGTTTGGTAATACGGTAAAGGTAAACAGGTGCTGGTTTTAATTTTTTTTTTTTGAAAAAATAGAAGATAATTATCCAACAAATACTTAGTGGGACACTTACACGTAGCTACTCAATACTTCAAAGTTCTCTCTTCCAGAATAAAGTAATAGTAAAAATAGCTTGAGAAAAAAAACCAATATGAGATGATGAGTCAGGGAGTACTTTCGTCTCGAGAGAGATTAAGATTTACTATACACGCTCCTATATGATAATCGTAATCATTCTAACGATGAAACTATTTTTTATCAAGATCTGAGGAGAGCATTGTCTTTAGTGGTATCGTTACAATGTAACATGGAACAACTACAATCTTCAAATACAAAGATTTTTCAAAGTTGTTTTGGGAAAAAAAATATTTTAGTACAGTATTAGATCCAAGATTCAGTATAAAATTTCAGGGAAAAAATACAAGAATGTACAATATTAGAAATTGATCTTTGAAGTGATAGATGTTTCATTTTTGATCAAAGGAATAACAATGAGGCAACGCTAATGTTTAGCTAATGCTTAGTTTGTCATATTAAAATACATAAAAAAGGAATAAATATTTAAAGTAATAATAAAAAATATTACATGCCTCTTAGTAAATTTCAGCACGTCATATTAAAAAATACAAACGTTCGACGTTTTTCCTTCTACGTTTTGTCTAACGGCGTTATGTCCGAGCACTAAACACTCTGAGGAATGACGGGTACTTCCGCTACTATTTAATAAATGATATATTGATTTTGTCATATATTGTTTATTTTAAGAAAAAATCGCAAAAATGAGGCTCACACAAAACAAATCAACTTGAAATATACATAAATAATTCCAAGAATAATTATATATATAATTTTGTAAGCAAAGTCATTTTATATGTTTACAAATAAAATAATGATAAAAATAGACCGAAATTACTCCATGAGGCATTTCTAATTATCTAAAATAAAATGAAGCAATGTCAAGATATGTTAAAATTATTTTCACTCTGTTCACCGCTAATTCAATTAGAGCAATAAATAAAGTTGACTTTTTCAACATCTGAAAGCTTTTATAATATTTTCTTTTTCTCTTCAAGGCTAATTAACTATTATTTCACAACTCAGAAGAATAAAGATGATTTTGATAAGTTTCCTAATAAGACTTTTAACTTTTGAAAGTCATGATAAATTAATTAAGGACATTTAAGATTTTCATTATAAGTTAATATATACATTTTTTTTAAATCATAATTAAAATATAGACTCAAATATTATTTATTAATAAACTTTAAAAAAAGTTGGCTGAAAATGAGTGATAAAAATATAATTTGCAAATTCATTTACCTATAGGAGTTTCCATAATTAATGTGTATCTCATTGTGGGCTTGCTTATAGTGAATTGAAACACACGTAGCTCATATTTAAGGTAGTAAATAACTATGTTTCTTATGGTAAGCTGTTAAATACATACAATAGTTTAACATGATAAATGATGACGTTTATAAGAGAGGGATTATGAATGCTTGTTTGAGCCCACTTAAGATATTATTAACCCAAGTAGCACAAATTATTATGTTTATTTAGATAGAAATATTTGTACCATCTTCAAAGAAAAACAACGGGGAAAGATGTGTTGAATTATGGTTGTGTAGCCAAAGAAGTTTTGGATCAAATATATGTATAAACTAATTAACTGGGGAAAAGAGTCATTGAACTGAAATTAGGTGGAATTATATAAAGTCAGGGCTGGGTACTCTCCAAGTTTGACGTTATGTTATACTTTATCTTTCCATATTAAAATTGGAGATCCTGTAACCGGAAAGTTGAAATTCATCTATTGCAACCTTTTCTACATCAATCGGTCATTGTTTACTGATCTTATTATATTTGCAGAGTTGTAAATTGTAAGTATTTTCGGTATACAAAAATTGAAAATAACTGTGAGAGAACATTCATTTTCTAAAATTTATGTCTTTGTTGATTGTCTTCGTGCTCGGATTTTAAAGCAATTATATTGTTTAGAGTATCAAACAGCAGCACTTCTTCTGATAATATTAGTGTATCAGATTTGAAGCCCTTATTGATTGCAAACCAATTGTGAGTCTATCAAGCAGTGATGGCTGAAGAATTAAGAACAATTTTTATATCTGGTGATCCACCTTCCCTTTGAGGATTCAAAATGTGTGGGGGAGGGGGGATGTTATGGATGAAAATATGGAGCGGATTTGGTACGATACGATACTACTCAAAAATATAAGAACATTTACCAAGAAATTATTAAATCTTATGGACTTTTGGTAAGTGATTGGATTTTATACTTTTGGCTTCTTTTGTAAATGTTAAAATTAATGCTCATTTTGCTTTTCATATTTTATTTTTATTTGTTGTACTACTTTTGATCAGCTTTTGTTAATTACCCTATTTTTTTATTGCTGTGTATCAGCCCGTACTGAAGGGTCCTTTGGGAGCGGAATAACTTAAAATAAATGTTTATTTATGTTACTTATAAGTAAATTCCTCTATATACATATTTTATATTATAAGTGTTTATGGGCCTTAATAGAAAAATGGACATGGTAACCCTGAAAATTTCAATAATGTTTACCGGCAAAGATGATTAACGGACATTACTTTTCAATATATAGGTTTAGAAGAAGCTACGGTAGAAAGTAGAACTACCTAAGTCCCATTCTGTATTAGGCAAAGAGATAAGCCAGAATTACTTCGTTGTTACCCCTCAATTCTACTTTAAGTTCAAGAAGGACTCACACTTATAAACCCCAAGCATACCCTTATTGTTACGATCTGTCATTCATGAGTACACGGACTTAATATAACAAATGTTTTCTACACAAGAATGAAGGAATAACGATAACCGATATAGGGAAAAAAACACATTGCAGGTTACAAATAAACTTGCAGGTTAAAAAATGCTCTGAGTATTAGGTATTTATAATTTGAAACAAATTCGAAGGACAAGTCAAAATTTTGTATTGCATAAAAATCAATTTTTATGTGGTTAAATAGCACAGCCAATCATTTTTGTAATTATTTTATGAAGGGAAGTTAAGTTAAAATATATTAATTAAATAGTTTTAGTGATTTTATTGACATTTTCGGCGACAGATCTGTCAGTTTGTGGGGCATCATTCACTTCCAAAAATTGCCCTGTTCTCAACAGTAATCGAAAGAATAATTGCCGCTTATATATATTAAATTTTCTGTGTCGCTTTCATGCGTTTTCCCCTTAGGTTGAAAATATATAAAATATTGCAAATATCTTCCTTTCGAGACCTCCATACTCGACGCACAATAATTCACAACTAAACTGTCCCTAATCGATCAAGAAAATAGTAACTTTGCAAAGTCAGCCATTTTTAAGAATTTTTAGTAGGTATTACTTTGATTTAATTCAAATATCACTATTCATCATTGGCACCAAATAGTATTGAATGCAACTGTTAAGTAATTTGTTATTCATAAAGACATTTGATGAATATTTATCACGACTTATTGGAAATTTGCCCTTTTATGTTATAAAAATGTCAAGTTTGAACCACCAAGATGACGTTTTTCTTCATTTATGAAGCATTAAAACTTTGTTTTATCACTTGTAGAGGAATTATATTTAATCTTGCATTATATTTATATATATATTTATAAATGTACATATATACCACCATGATGTCTTCCCTTAGCATTCTCCAAGAAAAAGAAAAAGACCCCTGAGGACTAATGATGAGTAGCCTTGTGGATAAGACGACTCATGGACCACATAGGGGTTCAAAACTAAGCCGAAAAAACTAATATAAATGAATAAAAACCTTGAAAAGTTTATGAAATGCAAATTAATTTGCATTAAATTTCACTATTTTAATTTACTCTAGAAATCTTACTCACAATCAATTTCTTGATCGGTTTATACGATGATCAACTCTAGGTTTCCTTAAACCATTCCATTTATATTTTTTTATAGATACATTGAAAATTAGCATAAAAGCATACTTAAAATTTGTATTCAATTATTTTAAATTGTATATTGAAAAAAAAAAAAAAAACTTAATTAATTTACCTATTAAGTTAATTGAAAATTCAATATAATAACAAATGTTGTTTTCAAGATATCATAACCATGCATCCAATTAAAAACCATGCCTTTTCTATAAGAAATTATAATGATCAAAAGCTTTAAGTACTTAATACATTACCCAATACTAATCAGTCACAAATTCAAATGAAGTAACTTAATTTATTGAATTTTTCCTTAATGTAATAGGTGTCATAATTCTGATAAGATTCCCCTATTTTTTTCTTTGGATATGTTGCATATAATGAGCATTTACATAGATTATTATGATCAATATAATTCTTGATATTTTTTTATCTACATTCGTAAGTAGATGCATAATTCCTGGAGTTCTGCATGCCATAAATTAAATAAACCATATGTCCTCTACAATGAAAAATTGATTATAAAAAACAGCAAAACAATTAATTAAAGATAAGAAAAGGAAAAATATAATTCAATGGTTTCCAGTCCTTAAACTCAACAAGATAGTAAGAAATTTAATAAGATGCATGAATAGGCTAATTCGGGCATATCGAGTCTGTCATCAGTATTCGGTTGGACAAAACGACCGATTTCCATATATATTACTATGTGTTGTGTCCGTCCTTATTTATTCAGTCCAGTCCAAAGTTAGGACCGGTCCTTAAGACTCTTGGTTCTCCGGAAGTTCAATACTAGCAATGGGAAAAAAAATATAAAAGTGGATTGAAAGAACGAACTTTATGAGTTTTAGGACTGAGATGCAGGGCTGAACTGAGCCAGACTTTTCAATGATTTCGTGTGCTTTAACTCAACACGTCTGTATTGGTTTTTATTTAGGATTGATGACTGCAGTCCCGTCCAACTCAGTTTGGTTCCGGCCCTGTTCAGTCCTCCATATCACTCCTAAAAGTTTGGGTAAATCAACTTTATTTCTATTTTTTTAACAGTTTTAAGTACCGGATCTAAAAACCCAAGGCTAGGCTTGTCTAAATAAATAAAGACCAACATTATACTAACTATGAGTCATAAATTGTACGTGTTTATCAGTAAAAATATTGGTTTTTTTGGGTGGTTTTTTGCAGTTTAAAATTACAGATCAAATATGAGCTCAATGATTTGCAGTCTCTCTGCTTTTTCCCTTTTGTTCCACAATTATCACAATATCTATGGCTAAATTTCACGATGTAAGGTTTTATAAAATAAAGATAAGCTAAATATTGAGTACTTTTTAGACTCTTTAAGTTACTATCCAATACTACAATACTATTTTTGACTCATAGCATTGTCATATTTGAAACTTTACAACAAGAGGCTTCTAAAATGCCAATTTCGAATAAAACCCCCATTTCCCATGTAATTAACTCATTTCAGGCGATAATTTTATTTAATTACCCCTATATTTAAATGCATCAATTTACTTGCAACATTTATTTTATAACTTTTATTTATCTGTCGTCCAGAGTATTTTATTTAACAGTATATAAAGATAAAAGTATAAATTATTTAGTGGGTCGTCGTATTTATCAAGAGTCTAGCTCGAATAGAGTGTGTTGTATAATTCAAAGTTATGGCTTCCGTTAAAAGGTGAATGTCTCATAAAGTATAAAGCGTACATACTAAATTTCAATTGAAAGGTTTTTCGTGAGTCGTTATGTTGCTCATAATCAATTTTTAATCATTTTTAAATATTAAACAATAGCGATTTATGAGAAGATTTTGTCTTTAAAGAAGATATTTTAGTGTATATATCCTAATTAAATGAAAAATATTCTGACTTTCATGAGAAAAACAAAACTTGAAGGAATAGATTCCAATGTTTCTATATTATCCATGTAATGGAAAAGTTCTCGAAATCGTTGCGGGTAAATATAGTAGGACCGTTTACCTAGCCAGCGATAATGTCAAAGACTTTACATATTCTGGGGCAAAAAAAATTGAATAAAGTTGAAAATAAATTGCTGATAGTGGATTTAAAGTTAATTTATTGGATAATATCGAATAATCATTATGTATAATATATTAACATACTCTTAAATACAGAATAAATAAGTAACTTTAATAGATCAAAATAACGCCAAAAAGTAGTTATTAATTAATAATAACTAAAAAAAACAAAGTAAAATGATTTTTTTATTTTCAAAACTTAATGTGGATTAAAATTTTACTCTTCAATAAATTATTTGCAATTTCTATTATTAAATATTTTATTAACCCTTCGGCGGCACAAATTGCATTTAAAGAGAAAAAAATTATCTACAGAATGAAATCAATCGAAATTGGTAGATTTTATTTGAAATTCTATATTGGGATCAAATTAAGTGTCATAAATCAAATTAAAGTTTTATTTAAAAAGTAATAATCAAAAAATACGAATTGTGACCACGACGTGACGTATAATTTTAACTTGCAACATTTCTTCCAAATAGAAAAAAAAAAATATCAAAATCAGATAGTAATTGGCCAATTCTTCCTAACTATATTATTTTTATTCAATAATTGAGACCCTTAACGAGATCTAATTCGAATTTAACCAATTATCAACGTTCTGAACACTGATATTAGGGTAAAGAAGCAAAAAAATAAACAGCAGAAAATTTATACATTTTTGTATTAGCGAAGTAACTCCGTATCGGCCTTATATATGTATACATATTTGGCACGTCAACATAAAAACAATTTTAGTCTCTAAATGTGAGTTGCCGGGTTTTCTGCCCATAAAGGGTTTTAAAACCCGAATTAGTTATACGGGTCAGTCTAAAACATATGCAAAATGCTTTATCACTGGTCATTTTGCAAAAAGCTGTCCAATGCTTATGAAAATCATTTGAAGAATTTGTCAAAGAACTTGATAAGAAAATATGTCAAGAGAAAGAGGGCAAAGATATAGATGAAAATAGAGGAATAGATCAAGATGATAACTGTGAATTTTCAAAACCAAACTGAATCAAAAGATTTGATTTGGAAAATCAAGAACGAAGTCAATCATCGGGAAAGCTGACAAAATCGTAGAAGGGGAATTGTTAGCAACCGAAAAAAAGACTTATTGATTATGGACGAAGTTGATGTGTTGAACGAGGTATCTAATGCAGAAATAATTCATTCATACCTTCATTTTCGTTAGGTGACGAAGCTGGTAGTCGTATAACAACGCCTATAAAAGGGAATGAAGCCAACAATTATAAACCAATGGAAAATATTTCCTTAAACTCGATTGAAAATTTAAAACCAACTAAGAAGAAGAAATCCCTTATTAATGTATAACACACTATGAGCTGATGTACAAGGTCAGGATCAGTTAGAAAAATAATCTGCTCCAGATACGAGTCTTTCCCCACAGAAAAGTGAAAATACCAGCAAAGTACAGAAGAATTCATGCTTGCTGGTCTTTAATCATTGTTATATATATGATTATTTTCCCATGATAACTTCATGTGCCAGTATTATACTGTCAGGAAAAAGATCGCAGATGCGTATAACTGAATTCTTTCCTGAAGTGATCTTAAATGATAAAATCAAATTGGGTATTAAAAATATTTTATCACTTGATACTGGAGGAGGAAAGGATAGAAAACGCCGACATGCATTGATGAGTCATATACTACCCTTTAGTCCAGACATAATTTGTCTCCAAGACATTGGGATTGAGGTGTCTCCTTCTTGCCATGTCAATTGCCCAGTCTGCCAGCCCAAATTACCTTACTCCTTCTTTACGGAATCTAATTCAATGTGAGTAATTTTAACTCATGTTACAAATAAATTTAATGATATATCTTCCCTGAAAGAATACTCACAAAAAAGTGACTGACATAAAATAGACATAATGGCGAAGGGTAATAAATTTTCACTTATAAATGCATATGGTCCTAATGAGCGCTCTATTTCCTTCTTCTAGCAATCATAAACAATCAACAAAATGATTTATCTCCTTTTATACTTTTTGAAGATCTTCACGTCAATTTAGACTATCCGTCCAAAAATCATCCTAATAGAATCATTTTATATGAATTGATTATAAGATTTAACCATACAGACTGCATAAAGAAATTGAGTTCTCACGAAATTATTTCTTGGAGAAGAAGCAAACAATCTTCAAGAATAGACTTGACTCTAGTCTCCCCTTCTCTGCTCTCTCGAATGAAACATACTTTTTACTGACCTGAGCCATTTCACCACCATTACTTAGTGAAACTTGATTTCTGCAATTGAATTTATTTACCAAGTGTAGAAAGATATCTGGCCTGGAGCTGAACAAAGAGAAGACATTGACTCTTCCCATGGGATCATGGATCTCCAATCAAGAGCTCTGTATAAGTACCCCTATGGTAAAAACAAGTATTAATATTCTGGGCTTAGAGTGGGATAGGGATGGAATTTTAATGCGTAATTCGGACCGCGTTTGTTCCCAGAATAATTAGAGGTAGATTAAGTAGAGAGGATTTAATCTTCAGAAGAGGATCGACCCTAAAAATATTTAGGTAATATCTTCGATACTTTATGAAGGAATAAAGGAGAGCAGAAAATTTACTACTCAATTCCAAATCTCTACTGGTTTATTTAAGTTTTTTATGCTATGCAAGGATTTTTATACACTTTCTAATGCCTCAATACATGTTTTCGTGAATGGTTCCGCTGTGGCTATTTTAAAGTCACTAGTAAAGCTAAAAATAAAGGGATTAGAACATCCTAATACTAACGTTACGAAAGGTATGGTTTTGTTCTGGATTTCCAAAGGGAATAGAGGAGTGTCATCTGAAACCAAGGCTTTAGCAATAACAACAAAATAACAAATAATGATGTTTCACATCCTCAAGAGCTGAGAGCAATTGTTATAGAAGTTAAAGTTTCGTCTCTGGGGAATAATTCGTGGACTTTGACTGGAGACCATTCAAAGGATTTAACGACAATTTTAATCAGCTTTATATACGTATTTTTTTGTAAATTTTAGTAACATAGCGAAGGCTTAATTTTAAACTAAAATGTTTCTTCATGGATTATATATTTTACGTAACTGCTTCAGTATTTAAGTGTAAGACGGATATTTAAAAAAATAAACAAAGGGGGAAATTCCATTTTTTTTTTTTTTTTTTTTTCATATACACATACAGTTCAATATTTAATAGACTTAACAGGTGTTCCATTGAAATCTGAATACAAACTAATTAACTAATTAATGAAAGATAAGTTACTGCAATTGATTCATATTTTGCTATATTAACGCATAAACAATTATTTAGAAAACAAAACAAACCTGAGTTCTCTAGCTTACGTACAAGTCGAGAAAATGACACTTGAACCTGATCAACAAATTTCCATTCGCGTACTCCAAACTAGTTGGACGTCTCCAGGACCACCGTCTACGCCATTAGCAAAGCCGAAAACTTGGAGAGGGAGAGGGGTTCTGTCAAAAAGGTGAAACTGGACATTGAGGAGTTAAAGAAAATAGCCCTGACCAATCTTCACAAGTCTATGAGGCCCAGGGAAGAGATCTCAAAGTTTCAAACTAGACTTGTATGAAAATGGTTAACTATAGCGGATTAATATTTGTGGTATTTCAAAATTAAAACAATCTTGAAAAAGAGAAGCGAAAAAAAGACATTCTCAACTTGTTTATAAATTTCATATCTAATTAACTCAATATTTAATTGACATATTTGAGTCAATTATAGCCACATTATTCAAATGTATTGGATGATTTAAGATAACCAAGAATTTATCCTATAGTTGGAAACCTTTATTTGATTTGAAAGAGCAATATTGACCACGATATGGCCCTTTCAAATAAAATCTGTCAATGTAGCATTCTTTTATTGTGCCAGTTGATTCAGGCTACTTTAAGTGCGATTTGCAATACACTCAAATAGTTAATCAAGATAAAATAACGATATAAATTGAGGATAATTTGTCAATCAGTACAAATTTAATCCACACTCCATTTGGAGACAAATCATTCCAGCTTGTTTTTGTATTTAGATTAAAAAATCTCTGAAGTAATTTTTCATTCATGAGGATGATTTGACTGTTTTGTTTTCCACATTTTTATCATTTTTTCTCTCTCTCTCTCTTTGCAATTTGTTTCTTTTTTATCCTGCAAAATAATGACCGACACGATAATTACCCATCCATCTTCAAAAAATTGTGTCTCAGGTTTTTAATGTATTTTCAAGACACTGCATAAATATGTATGTATTATGTAGTCTCACATCATGACAAAATCATTGCAGCTAAAATGTGTATATAATATAAATAAGGAATGATGCGTGCTGAAAGAGGAAAGTAAACATGATACATTCATTGCTGCCCATTGGCATAATTTCAAGGACCAATGAGCTACCAATAAAAGCTAAAAAAAAACATCTAAAGTAGTTTGTGGGATTTTTGTTATTATTAATGTTGATTACGTGATTCTGGCATGGAGGTGGTAGATATCTAACTTCTTTTGAATTAAATCAGGGAAACCTCTTTGATATGAGTACGGTTTATACCCTCCTTTTTTAACTCTGTTAAGTAACTGGGATATTAAATACCCCAATTTTTATATAAACGATTTTTATTCTTTTGAAACTACATATTTTATCGCCAATACTGTTCAGTATGGTTCTGAAACATAAAATCAGATTATAAGCAACTCTGTATATATCAAGATAATGCCATGTTTAGGATTTATACATGAATTCAACTATTTTTGATCGAAGTTTAGATAATTTAATTACCTTTTTTGCTTAAAAGTTGTTATTTTTGATTCCTTAGATTCTTCTTCTTTTTTTTTTCTTTTTTGAGCTCTATAATGGTAGCTTACTATTTTAATATTGTAGCTATTATTTTATATAATAATAGCTACAAGATCAAAAGCTGATGGATACGAATTTGAATCCCAAAATTCGCATAAAGTAGTGTAAATGTAACAGTATTACAATATTTTTACTTTAAGATTAACAAATTATATATTGTTGAAACTCCGAAACTCATGTTGTTAAGATTATTACAAAATAAAGAATTTTTTTTTTTTATGTATCCTCTTAATAAAAATATTTTTAGAATTTTAATTCATATTTTATTTCCTTGCTCGCAGCTATCTAATAAAACTACATGACAGCTAAGATGTCGGAGCTACAATGTTAATTTTTTATTTTTACATAACAGTAGGATTATACATTACATATAATTTATAATTATTAATGATGGATTTTGATCTCAAAATAATAGAACGGTTAAAGATCGTTATACTTTTTAAGGGAACCTGAAAAAAGTTAACTCTAGATTGGCCACGAAGAATAATTTGTTCAAAATTGGGCCCATAGAAATATTTGATTTAGACCCAGCCCACATAATAAAAATGTATCGTGATTGGTTGAAATCGATTCTATAAATCAATTGTTTTTCTGGTTTTTTTTAGTTATTATATTTCTTTTATATTGCTTATACCCATATACGTACATACATACACTATAAATAATCACCCTTACACAAACATCAAGTACATGTAATTTTTAATTTATCCGGTAGAGTTAAATTGGTACATCAATATCCATTAAAAATGGGGTTTATAAGCATATTTATTATATAAAATTACTAATATTTATATAATTAACTATAACTAAATGAGACCAACAATTATATATTTTTATTATACTTCCCCCCTTGAAAGAGGCTTATAACAGATAAATCTCCCATTAATAGTTCTCAGAGATAGAGTAGCAGGTCAAAATTAATAAACAACGCAGATTGAGTGGATGCTATTTGTAAACATTTACTTAAAAAACTATTATGTGGCGAGTGGTGTGCCTCCACATGAGAAGTAGTTCATAATTTTAATCGGGGCAGACAAGAAGCTTTGTATTCCGGGTGGAATATTACCGTTCGTGTACTTTGCCGCGTAAATAATTACCTAGACCTTGGAAGTAATGATCTCTATTTTGAGACACACATCATATGAAGGATGCGTGACGACAAGCCAATCCAGCTTGGAATCAATTGTCGATTACAGCATATTTGTTTCAACATTGAGAACATTAGCACAATAAGTAAGGTGGTTAGTTAATAAATTTAAGATTGAGACCGAAAAAGACGATTTATGATTTGAAAACGATTATAACTCGGTCTTTTCTCTAATACGATGACTGGACCAAAATATCTGCCAAAGTTTGTATAGAAAAAATCACTGAAAAAGAATAAAAAACTGGTCTTGCCCCAGTTCTTAACACTAAAAACTATCTCCATACGGTACATGTATCTTATCTTTATTTAAGTGACAATAGATGTCTCTTCATGTAGGTACCACCATATTATCAGAAACATGATGGTGTCGGGATATTTTTTTGTCAAAACAAATCATTTGATGATACACCACAAAGAAAAATATTTTTCCTTATGGGATAAAGAAACAACAGCAAAGAAATGCGGGGTATCCTAGAAATTAGATACACGAATATATATTCTAAACAACAAAAATAACTCCCACCTCTTGTATCCTTAAAAAGAAATTATACCATAAAACACATAAACATTCATTGATACATATAATTTGTTTCTATTCATACATTGCTATAATAAATAATACGTCATCAGATCAAATTACCCATCATATTCCGCAAAAGTTTTCTTATAAAATCAACAAATCCTTTGTATTCAATAACTCTTGATCTTTTTGAAATTTTGCCTCGTATTCTTTTTCTGATCATTGATTTGCTTACCAATAATTATTTAAAAAATTCGTCGTTATATTTTGTTAGTAAAAAAAAATTATTGTTGTTGTATTAATTTAAAATCTTTATTGAAAAAATGTTAAATTTTGATATTTCAACAATCAATTTAAAATTAAAAATTATATGCTAAGCATTCTGCTTGGGGAGATGTCCCTTAATAAACATTCTTGTCACGGTTCAGTCGGTGTGAGTATCCCTTTTGTTATTTATGTTTTGGTTGTGTACAAGTTAAGATTTATATACAAGTTGCAACTAGTATAACAAAATTGTACAAGTTGCAATTTCCTCTTCTAAAAATCATTTTTTAAATTACAACATTGATCATTCTAACCTTTTTCGCTCTGAATTAAGTTTTAAATGGAATTAAAATAAAAAATGAAAGACGAATATTAGGGTGGGGTAGTTAATATTTGTAAAAAACAAAATATTAGTGTTGTGAATACTTATTGATTGTTGAAATTTTGTCCGAAAAATTTAGTATTTGAAATTTTTTCCCAAAAAATTTAACTTTCTGTGAATAGGTAATAATTATTATTTTTTATCCAAAAATTATTATGTGACGAATTAGTAACAAGGGTTATTACATGCTATTTTTTCATTTTAATCTATTAAAACTACATGATTATTTTGTATTTATAATTGATATAACCCTGAGCATTTTAACTTTATAATGTGCCACACAATAATTATATTTTAGTCATTTAGATTAAAATAGTCAAAAATTACACTATTAATATATTTATCATATATTCAATTATTGTACTATTTTTATACAAATACTCTAAATCGTTCATTTCAAATTATTCATCTCATCTTTTGCTTTCAATATGTACAATTTTCATATATCAGTTACAACTTGTACAAAATTGCAATTTGTACACAACATATATAATAATTTGGTACATTCCCCTTACAAAATATTGGTGTCCAATATTTTTTTATACTTTGGAGTAACGTAGCTTCATTGACAAAGTGTTTGAAATTATTCTCCTGAACTTAATTTACGTAGATTCCATTCAATTGCTCAGTCATATGGAGTAATTGTACTACTATAATTTTTAATTATATTTTATCGATTCAACTTCATCTGACCAATAAAAGGAATATTTAAAAAAAAATCGAGAAACTTTATTTGTTTTTAAAAAAAAAACCTTTTCTAAAGATTTTACCACAAATTTTAAATTTGTTATAATTAAAAGTTATTCAAATGTTGTTCTCAAAAGTGCCCCCAACCCTCTCCAACGAAACATTATAATCACGGGGCATAAAGATAGGATATACGGAGAATAGACACGTGTTAGAAAAAAGAAAAAGGTCATATGTATATATCGCTATATGGAAGTTAATTTTTTTCTTCCTTTTAGAGTATCGTTTTAGCCAATCATTTAATCAATTCAATTAACGCATCATTTGTAAACAAAACCAATGAGTAGAGTTAACGTTGGATTAGTCTGAAATTCCTCTTCAACCCAAGAAAATTCCTACCAATCTCCTTTGATACCTGTTGAATTATTCTACCCCAGTTCTGTATTCAAAAGGACGCTTGACTAATAATACCAAACTACCATTAAGAATTAGTTTATGTAGTATATATTTCTTTCTTAATGTCACAGATTTAGAAACTTTTTGGTGTACAAGAATAGCAACTTGAACGCCCTCTATCTAGTAAAAATCTGACAAGATCTCAAATTTTAAGATAGAGGCGAATTTCTATGGAAAATAGGCAAAAGGAAATATTGAGATATGCAATAAAAATTATTGCAATACGATTGCTGAATGGAATCAATCATTGTTTTTATCAAATGCCTCTTGTTTATTCTTTCCTCAAACAAACTCACTTCACTATTCTGCTTAGAATCATGTCTCATAAAATAATAATGTTATGACCAATACGTGATATAGTTTTTTATACGTTTTTTTTTTTTTTTGCTACCTGGTGATTACTGTTATTAGTCTTGCACGGCACCAATGTCCTGATTTTCCCAAATATTCAAAACTGTTCACAAAACCTTTGTTACTAACGTGTGAAGTTAAATACTGACGAAAAGTAGAAAGGTCTTTTTTTGATACAGAATTGATAAATAGTCATTCTTTGTTTTTGTTTTGTTTTTACCCATAGAGAATTTGAAATATAGAAGCAATATAGGGATTCTTGATTGGCATTGTAGCATACAATGGCCTACTGTTTAGAGTAATGAACGTCAGCTATGGAAATGGGTAGAAACAAAGATGTAGAAATATCTTGATATACGAGTCCTGCAACAAACAAATATTTATAAATAAACGAACTGATCCAAAGTTGGCAATGGAACCGGAGAGTCACTTCAAGCTTTATTTTTACTTTAATTATTTTTTTTAGGGATAAATGACTCTAACTGACGATACCAGGAAGGAATTAAATGTCGTCAGCTAAAGGAAAGAAGTTGATTGGTTACATCAATAAGGTCAATCAAAGTTGAATATCATTTCCTTAGTTGGTATTGCCGATTATTAATATAAGAAAAACAAACAACTAACATGTTATATTATACCCCTTTCGTCAACTAATAACTTTACTCAATCATTCGTACATATACACAGTGGGGAACCAAAACTACCAAGGACCATTTAATTACGATATTTTTGGCAGTATTTTTTAACTTGGATGTTTGAATATACAATCAAAAGACAGCTGAAACAAAAATAAACTGGTTTAGTTTTTATCCCATGTCTCTTATTGAAAAATTTCGGAGCAGCAACAAAAAAGGAAACGCATTTTCGATCTTCTCCAGGACGGTGTCAGTGCCAGAAGGCGAAAGAGACCGTCTGCGTACAACAATTCAACATCAGGAAGTCCAGTACAACCCAATTCAGCCAAGAAAAACCAAAACTGTTGCAACACCAATTCAAGCCAGGTGACCGTCTTCCAGCTCTGACCTCTGGACTTTGCACTTTGGAATAATCTATGCCCAACTCTCACCTAAATTTGGATTCACTCCATGCTGCCATCATGAGAGTGGGTAATGTCACGGCCTTCAGCGTCAAATGCAGCCTATATGTTTGCTAACGTGTCGAGGGTGTTTTTGCAAGTGAAGGATTACATACTCATTTAAAAATATAAATATATATTATATCAACCTTTCATTAATTTGCTTTGAGTTGTCATTCCTTCAGTCCATGAATATCACTTTAATCGTAATTAAGTTGCTACTGCAAGTTTTTGGGTCTCTGCTCTGTTGTCGCTTCTTTGCACGTCGTTACTTATGTTCAAGACTAAGACGGAAGTAAAAGCCTTAAAATTTGTCTTATCTAAAAAAAGACTAAACAATTGATCATAACGAGATTCATTCCTGAAATGCATCACATATTAGATAAATTTAGTATAATTAAAAATCGCAATCGAACGAACAATTTTCTCCTTGTTACTTATATTCTATCTCGCAAACCTTTTTCCAACAAGAAATTTTTTTAAAAAATCAAACACAGTTCGATGTTAGTCAATTCTTCTCGTCTATGGAATGTTTAAGCAGAAAAATTGACAGCGGGCAACAAAGAGATATACATACATAAATACCCAAATTGTCTTCAAAAGGCATAAAATGAAATATGACTCCAGTAAAATAGTTCTTCAAATGAATAGTTTTTTTTTTTCTTACAATATTATAACTATTTTTTTTAGATATAAATAGAAAAGAATAGAAAAGAAAAACAATTAATTTTTTTTTCAAGTCGAATTTGTGCATTTCTTTATATATATATATAATAAAAATAAAAATAAGGAATGTTTTTCGTTTTCTTCCAAGAAGAAGTGGAAAAAAAAGAAAATATATGTGCAATATATTAGGGTGGTTTGCATGTAGACTTTTTTTCATTTTCAATAACAGCTTGTGTGGAAAAGCTGTTATGTGGTAAGAAAATAACTTCTACAAAACTTGATTGTGCTAGAATGTCACTTTTATGTCTTTCATCGCAATCAATGTTTAAAAAAAGCAAACATCTATAATTTAGTAAATAAATCTACTATCATTAAGTAAAGTATGTATGTCTGTGAGTGAGCCATATAAAAAAAGAGCATCTGTCACTATATCTCACCCCGTCATATTTAAAAAAGGAGGGAGGGGAGAGATAAGTATATGTATGTAGAATAAAATAAAAATTATGACTTTAGATTAGGTTGATCAACGAGCGTATTTAGCTAAAGATATAAAAAAAATGAGAGATTTGAGTAATGGAAATGAGGAAAAAAATAAAAATATTTACGTGTAGTATGCAGCCAATAAATAATAAATATATTTATAATGTATATTACTTGCGACAAATTAAAAACTAAACGACTCACGACGTGAGACAAATTAGAACATGTTCTTCAAATAAGGTTAAAAGATGTACTTCTAATTTACAAGAATTGATTTTATAAAAATCCTCTATCTCGGTTAAAATCGGTAATTTGAAGGAACTACATAAAAATAAAATATTTTTTACAGATTTTTCAAATGAATAAAATGTGGAGAATACAATATTCTGCAATTCAAAATTTCAAACTTTTGTCACTTCAGTATAATTTAGGGTACATATACATACTATTACAGCAAAGTTCATAGACACCCAATAACTACAAGCAATACGAAATACTCCAGCTAGTATACAAATACTGCATTACGGTAGGTTACGAAAAATCTATTATGCGTGTACACGTATTGAGAGTAATACTAATGAAGAGGATTTTGGGCATTAAGAAAACGAATATGAACATGGTAACCCTGATAATTTGAAGACTGTTTTGGAGGAGAGAAGCTACAATAAGCTACAACAAGGAGTAAGGAGAGAAGGAAATAAACAACTACAAAGGCAAGAATAGCTCTGATGTCGATCCTAAATCCTTCTCTGAGTACAACAAGGATTTACAATTATAAATCAGCAACAAATCCTCAGATTTACTCTCCGTCTTTTATGAGCTCACACAAATATTCCATTCGGGTTTGTATATGTCAATGACTAGCTGTTGTACCCGACATAGCCCGGAGTAATTAGAAGTCGACTAAAAAATATTTTTTTAATAATATAAAACCCAAGAAATCTGCAATGTTACTCTACGTTTTTCATGAGCACACTCACATGGAGCTACTAAAGAATAATACAATAAGTTTTAACAGCTTGAGAAATTATTTTTAATATGATTTGATGAGCCAGGGAGTACTTAAGCTCATTGCTAAACCTCAAGTAAAGTAACATTTTTTCTTTTTTCTTTTTTATATAAAATAATTCCTTTTTTAATATGGGTTAAACTGAACACCTCTGAGATTTAATTCATTTTATACTGTGTTCCTTGTATATTATATACCTTTTTCCCCTTATTCTGTATTGGTATATGATATACATCAGGGAGCACTGTATACAGTCCACCCTTAGATTGTTTTCATACAAAGAGTTAAACTTTGATTTACTAACATAGCTGTAGTAATTGAAAAAGAAAAGGAAGTTCCCTCACAAGGAATTAAATAATATACAGGCTAGGATAAGAACAACACTACGTATACATGAATATACTATTTATTTTTACAAATTTTGCATATTATAATCTTCAAGCCCCACCAACTAACCCTTTCATTAAAGTTAAGCAATTCGGTCATTTAAAGTGCTTGTAGGGGTAAAAATCTTATGATAAATTAAATTTTAGAAGCACAAATATTACTATTGTTCCATTTTCCCTCAAATAACAAAAAAATAAATCACAGAACTTGTTTATTTTGACAAGGAGAATTGTTGAGGTTTGAAGATTATTATATACAATGTTCCTTGAAATAAATTATGTGGACACACATAATAGATGTATTGAGAAACCATGATTCATTTATTTTGCATAAAAATAACGTTCATAGATATTTTTCCAACAGTTATAATTTATTACTTATGATATTTTTTAAAGCCACCATATGAAGTAAAACGGGAGAATAACAGAATTATTTACAATAAATAAAAAGGCAACTTAAAACCAATTAGCTATATGTTTTAATAATATACATAGCTATGTTTTTTATTCAATATGTCCTCCTTCACGAGCAATTACAGCTTCAAACCCCTCGCGAACGGATTGGTATCTCTTGAGGATCAACTCTGTGTACATGGCGTACTGTGCTGTCATGATGGCATCTGGAAGAAAATCCAAAGTTGGATTAGAGGTGTCGCAGACATTCTTCTACAAGGCATTCTAAACTCCATAGTCTATAATTTTTAGATCAAGACCGGAGAAGGGCCACGTGGAGGAAGGGCAAAAGTCAGTCGTATTGTTGTGGCAGAAGTTTTGGTTCATTTGAGCTATATGGCACCACAATGTACTTCTTGAGATGGAGACGCCAGAGTATCTAAAAACTTTTTTAATAAATAAGAATAATTTCTATCAAAATGATTTTGTATACAAAATAACCAAAAATTCTTTATTTTCATCTTTACAGTGTAAATAAAGATTACTTACCTTGTTTTTAACTTTGTTCGACCTAAGGATTATATAGTAGAGCATTAAAATTTTGAATAGTCTACTTTTTTTTTTTAGCACACAACAACTTTTATGTACTAGCGGTAATGTTAATACAAAAAAGTAAAGCGACACACCACCCTAACGGAGAAGAAAATAACACAGTTTGTGGCATTATGAGTTTGTTTCAACACATTTAAATGTAAAGAGAGATAAACCAATGAGAGTTTAATGTGTTTTTCGTGGTCTAAAGGATTTAAAGTTAGCTTAAGCTGTTATTATTATCGAACAATTACAATGTTATGTAAATTTTTAAGTATGCTTTTCTAGAGAAAGTGAAGAATTAAATGCTCAAGTAATGTTCAAGACATTAGATTTACAATTATCTGTAGAAGTAGGACGGGCACGTTGCATGATTAAGAAATTAAGGAAGCTGAATATGTGATACAATCGTAATTATTACTCTGGGGGTGCGGTTTGAAAATGATAGATCGGTCTACACTCATTCGGTGCGTAAAAAAAATTCGTTCTAGATCGGTGTCATTTAAAATTAGTTATAGAGGTGGTACAAGATTACTTAGACATAAGAAATTTACATCTCTCGTGATTTGACATTTAAGAAGCATATAAATGGAATTATCAGGGGAATCAGCAGGGGTGGGGCTTGGTCAGGATTTAAAAAAAAAAAAATCAGAAAAATTGATTTTCTGTAAATACCTATGAATTTTTGATTTTTATACCTAAAAATTAAATTTTTTGTCAAAAGTTGGGTATTTTTGAAATTTTTTCCAAAAAGTATAATATTTAAAATTGTTTTTTCATTTTTTTTTTTTTCCATGAATTTAATTAATTCTAAATAGTTGTCAATTTTTGAATTTTTTCCCAAAAAAATTCATTTTTTTGTATATAGTCATGAATTTCTTAATTTTTTTTTTTTTCCAAAAAGTTTTATATTTAAATTTTTTTGGAAAAAAAAATTTTTTGTAAATAACGGTGAATTGTTGAAGTTCTTGTCAAAAAAAAAATACATATACTTAATTTGAAAAGCTATGCACCTCCCCTCCTACCAAATATAATCCTGCATTCACCCCTTGTAATAAGAAGAAAATCCAATCAAAACTCGGGAAAGTTTCAAAACACGTAAGTTTTCGTTCATGGTAAACCTTTAAATGCTATATGTCTTTCCGATCTGAATGTACGGATCTGAGATCTATAATCCTTCCATAAATGATTTGATTAAGTCCCCGGAATAGTTAAATTTTAGTTAGTGTTGTGTTTTCCTTCAATTGGAGAGAACGACAACTATCTTTGCAAAAGACTCGTTCTCCCCACTCTGTACCATAGAAGCGTCATTAAGGATATTACTACGTGTTTAACCATAATTTTAAACAAAAAGATGAACATACATCCCACATCCTCGGTACAAAACAAAGGCTTCTTCTTCTACGAGATGACACTTTCTTATCACATGACAAAATATATACATAATTTTATTTTTTATTCACTTTTTTTAATTATTAATATTTTAATATTCTTTCCTTACATGTAATACTAACAATGAGGACATCAGTTGTGTTTCAAAATTTTGAACCTACAAATAACGTTATATGAAGTTAATTGTATTGCACAAATCATAATTGGTGACGTATAAACTTTTGAGTGTTTTTTCGCTTTATTTTGACAATAAAATAAATATAGTTAGAATTATCCGATTTAGATGGTTCTAAACGGTTTCTTTGTTAATCTTCAGTTTCTGGGTCATGGAATAAGCGCTCCCTGATGAATATAATATACATTCACAAATATTTGTATATAAGAAACAGCAATATAAATATTACATTTCAAAAGAAAAGATTAAATCTTGTTTGCGTCTTGTCGTAGCATTGAGTGTAATTATAAGGTGCATTACATATAATGATCTCTGATGAATATTATAAACATATTTTTCATCTATGAAATAACAATTAAATTAATAAATTGTTCCTGCTGTTTTTCATCTAGCATTAAGTGTGTGTAGCTAAGACTCAGCCATAGCTAGAGACTAAAGTACTCCATAGCTCATCCGTCATAATGTCAAATGTCATGTTTTTTCTAATAATGTTATGAATATTCTTTCTTTGTCGAGGAGAAAACAACTAAGTATTGAGTATCCATGTTTGATAGTGCCCATAGGAAACGATGAGTAACACTAAGGATTTCGTGTGACTATCTTTTACACTTTTTAGACAAAGTTTGATTGTTTGACAACTCCTAATAACTCAGGACCATGCGGGTATTTATACACTGGCAAGAAAAAGTTTGGAATAAAATGAAATTTCACTTATGTTTCTAACTACCTATGACTTTATCAATGACTAACAGAGTAATTAGACTATTAAAATGAAGAAGAGTTATGGTTCAATAGGGACATAAACATTTATTTGTAAAAAATCAAATTATTTTCGTTTAAATTTTAACTTCATAAAAAAACCTCCTATTCACCCAATATCTGTTTTACAGACTTTTAGCATTCTTGCTGTTATTTTTCAAGATAGGCAGATGTGTTATCATTTCATGCAATCTTCAAAATATTCCACTTACTTGTGCAGCATTTTTTCCGAACTTTTGTTTTTAGTGTTCCCATAATAGATCTGTTGGGTTCAAATCAGGAAATTGAGCTGGTCATTTCATATTAGATAAGATATGAGACGCTTCTTTCTTTTCAATAACTTTTTGCAGAGCTTGGAGTAAGTTTTGGGTTGTGGTCATGTTGAAAAACAAACTTCATTCCAATCAATCTCTGTCCAAAAGGAATGGCTTTCATCTTGAGGATAGAATGATAACCATTCAGAAACAATTAACTACCAATCTGTCATACCTGCCAAAGAGAAACATTAAATATGAAATTAAGCCTGGTCAAAACAGCTGGATTTTTACAGAAAAAAAAATTAAAAACTATTTTATGGATCTATTATTTTCATAGTAATTTTCATCAGCTTAAGTAAAAAATATAATTAGTGTGTTAAACATTGAAGAAAATTACAATAAAGTATTTTTTTTGAAAAAATTTCTTGCCTGTGTAATGTGTGTATGTTATAATTCGATGTTTTTATAGAATCCTTTCCCTAAACATTAATTAAAATCAGAGGAAGGGGCACTTTCATCCCGTTTGACACCTTCTTTTTCCTTGATATATTTATATATATTTTTTTTTTTTTGAGACACGCATATACAAATATGCATAATTTACTGCTTTACCCATTCAACTTCATTTTGCATAGATTATTTATGTACATAAATCAAGGAGTAGTAAGATTTTTTTCCCAAAGACATATGTATGTATATAGTACCTGTAAGTATGCGTGTGTCTTTTTTTTTCTTTCAATTTCTAAATAAAGTAGTAATCAAAGTATGTAAATAAATACTTAGAAAAAGAGAATAAAACCTACCATTTTTTTTTCTTTAACGTTGATGATCAAAGAGAAGTGTATACCTATACCTATAAAAAGGTATAAAATATTTAAATATACCCATGTAGGTATATATACATACGTCTACTTATTCGTAGGTAGGTAAATAAGTCTCTTTACTCCTTAAGAATTGTTTTGTTTTTTTCTTCATTAAATATTAAATATCGTTTAAATAAAAATATAATAATTTTTTTCAAAAGAGCAGCCTTGCTCTTATAACCTTTCATTAAATTAGCTCCAAACAGGCGTTGAGTGAAGGAAATAAACACAAAGCTCACTTAATGATATCTATCAATGATATAAATCGATAAATGTGATTGATGAAAGCATCTACGTAGCGTCCGTTCAACTGTCCATCGTGTCAAAAATTAAGATCCACGTTACGACAGCTATGCATATCGCAAAGGGAAAGCTTCTATAGGATCTCAACGAAGCCCCATCTTAGTTTGGATGTACTGAAAGCCTTCCTAATTAGGGAATAGGACAAAATTCCACATGGATATGGTCCATACCTACTGTGATCCCTTTCTAATATACTCAAGTTAGTAATTTCTGCAACAAACGGGAATTTCAAATAACTTGTTTGTTGCCCATTGATATTTAGTAGTATCTATGGAAAATTTGTAGGTTTCAATCTATATAAATACAAAAATTATAAACAATTATTCATTTTACAGTATTTAGGGTTCACAGTCTATGTGAAAAGTTTTGTAGATAAATGTGCCTTAAAATTAAACTATCTTTTTTTTATATAAAATATATGCAAATACAATTATGTGCTTCTTACTAAATGGCACAACAATTATATAATACATATAATTGAATAATCTAATAACAATTAGAAAAGTTGGGGGGTTAAATGATTTTTTTTTCCTTTTTTTGCAAAAATACAAACTTTTTTCTTATTGTACATTTTTTAGTGATGCAAACTCCATTTAAAAGCTCATTTTCATTCGATGATTATGCACATAACTTGTTTCCCTTTTCAATTATAAGTACTATTGTTTTATTTCAATTCAAATACTCTAAATTGTACCCGGGCCCATATAAATAAAGTAGAAAAAAAAATTGAGTTAATGAGAGGCTTTTCTATAAAACACTCAAATATTAGGGTGTATCAAGGATATAAAGTTAAAAATATTCAAAAAATGACATGCAGGCCCGCCTTTTTTTTCTATATAATCTCAAACTTTGAACAGCGGTCCCCAACCCTCAATCATTTTATAATATCTTGAGTAGGGTGGCTCTTTTAGTGTAGTTTTTATTTTTTCCACCCCTGATTGAAGACGTCAAATTAAATATGTATGGGTGAAAAATTGTAGCATTTGAAGGACATTATGAGGTGGTCCTTTACTTTTCAACTTTGAATTAAAGTTGTACAGTTCTCAACAATGATATTTAATTTTTAAACAGCAATGAAATAAATTGAATTTTTACCACAACTGAGCGAATATATAATTATAAAAGGGTAAATTATTCATATTCGGAAAAAGAGTTAGAAATAATTAAAACAAGGTTTAAATCAAGAAACATGTAACTATAAATTATATAAAACTGTTGTTTTTTTTTCTTCTATTTACATCTTTCAAAGTAAAAAAGGATACTTATTCATCTAGATGTGGGAAAAAGTGTATTTTGAGTTAATACTTTATGTAATTCTAATCCATAAATTTGGGCTCATATATACTACTTTCAATTAGGACATGACATCTCAATCAAAGCACAAAAATCAAAGCATCTGGTTGACATAGTCTTATCTTAAATTTTTGAAAGAGAAGGAGCTGTTGAAACTTTGAATATATGTACTTTTTTTGGAGACCCTAAGGAACATAATAAATAATTTGTTGTGTTTGTCCTTATTTCGCACCGAAAACTGTAGTACTGTCCAGTTTAGTCTGTTTTAGTCAAGTCTCACTTACGCCTGCGAAATTTAATTGATTTTTATATGAGGCACAACTATTCAGAACTTTTAACATATATTGTATGCTATTGACAGATGCCTGTGTTACAGAGGGGAATATAATGTAATAGAAACAAAAAATGAAGGTAGAAAAAAAAGAAGGAGGTAGAAGAGAAGCGGGGAGAGACAAAAAAAGGAAAGAGATAAAGATAGAGAGAAGGGACATAAATATTAAATAAAAAATGAAGTAGATATGTACAGAGAACTGTCGTCTTTAGAATAAAATACACCTTGGATCATAATACCATTAAAACAAAATTATCAACCTGTTAGGCTTGAATTACTCCAATGTCGATCTTCAATTATATTCATATTCCAATAAGGACTCCTCAACAAATCTTCAATATTCCTTTATGTCTTTCATGTGCACACGTTCTTGTGATTACTTTATACATAGATGTTCTATCTTTAGTAATTGAATAATAATGATAACAGAATTAGAAAATAAAAATTAAATTACCAACTAAAAAAATAATAGAAAGCGTTATGGTCATATTTTTTATACAAATCTATTCATCAGGGTTGTGAATTCTATACATTTAATGGGCTAGTTTATGTTGTATTTGTTGAAACCCGGAACAGAAGTTTGGCTTTTTCTTTCTTTTTCTAAAGCAATTATAAGAAATCTTTCATTCTTGAGGAGCAAACATCTAAGTATTGAGTAACTATGTGCGAATTTGAAAAACAGAGGATTCATTGAGGAATTATCTTCTGTTATTATTGTATCAAAGTTTGTCTGTTTTTCACCGCCTAATAAATCCGGGCATTGCTAGAAACTACCGCTCTTGTGAATTAGTTTTATTTCTTTGTATTTAAAGACCATTCTTAGACTGGACTGAAGAAAGTAAAACTGAAACAATACTTATTGTTCTTCCCGAATACTTTGAATATATTTTTATACACACTTTACCTGTAAGTTTATTTCAAACCTTGACACATTTTAACACAAAAATATTGTACAAATGAAAAAAACACATTTATTGAAATGTATCAATAGTCCTTGAAATATGTCACACACAAAAAGTGTCTCTAGACATCAACCCTTTTAGGACTTTATTTATTTTGTATAGCAAGTACATTACGAAAAAATGTACTTTAAAATGCCTTTGAAATAGTGATGCAAAATACACAAACACACATCTCCTCTACAGAAATTGAATTAAATGCAAATATAAATCAGTAAATATTTACTTTTTCTCTTCAAATAAAATATGCATTTTTCAAAAAAAAAAATGCAATTGCTTAAAATGACCCCATTAATTGTGGCATATCTAAATCAAATACTTAGGGGAATTACTTTTCTATAGAATATATTAATGAGTAGTTATATGCAAAAAGATTTGGATGAAATGGATTTGTTTAGTCACACGTGGTCAATATCGGTACAAGGAAGTGAATGTAGCGACTCTTTCTTTTGTCCACTAGGGTAACATAAAATACTTTTTTTTTTCTTTAAGTATTTAATTTAAATATATAAGAGTATACGCATACAATAAATTAAATATAATTTAACACAAACATCAAGAATATAAAATTTATCAATTATAGCTTAAATTAATACATTAATAATATCCATTGAAAATTGGTTTATTTGCATATCTATAATATAAAATTATTAATATTTGTATAATTAAACAATAGTTTCATTTGTTTATTTGCGGGTAAATTGTTCGGATTATTGTTGGGGGCTGAAGAGGGATCTTTCCAGACAAAAATACAGACAACAGTCCTAGTCTTATAAATAAATAATAATAAGTCATGTAGATTATATATTTATGTAAATATAGAAATAGTTATATACATCTAATGGAATTTCTTCAGACTTAAACAAATTTCACCATAGTACTTATACACAGTAACTGAATAGAGCGTTTTCACGTGACGTGAGCATTGTGAATGTCAGCCATTTAGGGGGACTAAATAACCAAGTTTTATCATTTATAATAAAAAAATTCAAATATCATTGGCATCACGTAGTATTCAATTTAGATGCTAAGTATTTTTATTTTTAAAGCCATTTGAAGGAGTTTTATCAAGACTTATTGGAAATTTATTCATTTTATTTTATATAAATATCAACTTTGAGACCCCAAAATGGGGTCTCCTTCAAATTATGATGCAAACTATGATGTCAGTGAAAAGGCTCTATAGAAGTTGATATTCAGGTGGATCCTCCAACTTTCCTATCTTTATAAGTAGGAATAATTTTGTTATCTCATATAAAGGGTTCCTTCTCCCGTGATTCTTAAACGTCTCCACATCGATATGTTAAATAAAAGTTACGTTACAATTTCCGCAGCACACCTCCATCCATCAACACAGACCAAACTTTAATCGCAGAAAATAAATTTATTATTTTACAACTACTCTAAAATTCACTAGTAAGAGTTACGTTATTCATGCATCCTTATTTCAAGCTCCATAGACATATGATGACTCGTTACAGAGTCGTAGTGAGTGAGGGATTCCAATAGACGGACTTCCTTGAAATAGTATCGTGCCCCTATTTTAAATTATGGGGAAGCTCTTTTTTTCAAATTAAAGTTCAGACTTTCTGCTAATAAATGAAATACTTTAAACGTGTTGAATTTATTTGTCTAGAAACTATGAGCATCTGAATGAAAAGCACCTATTTTGAACTTTAAACAATGATACCTCCAGTTATAAGAATAATACAGACTTTAAAAAGTTTTAGAATTTTTTAGTATTGGACTTTAAAATATATTCAGATATTGTATTTCTATCTTCAACACCAAGTTCTTACTAAAGCATTGAATCTTAAAAATGGAAAAAAATGTATGCCCTTTTTCTGAAGGCTACAAGGCTGACAGAGAAGAAATAAGGCCATATTTAGAATCATACGATCAAACTATATTAAACTGATCGTATAATGTTTTGTACCATTTTGGTTGTTGGACAGTGTAATTTAGTTCTATAACTTCCATATTTTCCTTTTCCTTCTCCCCCTTATAGGCTTATAACAAGTAAATCTCCCATTAAAAATTCTCAGAGATGGAGAAACAGGTCAAGATTAACAAACTAACCTCCTTGATTGGATGTTATTTGTCAACAGTAGGTTAGAAGAGTATCATTAAAAAGTATTATGTGGATAGTGGTGTGCCTTCATCTTAGAAGGAGTCTACGATTTTAATCAAAGTAAACACACAGCTTGCATTTCGTGTAGAATAATCCTGTTCATGTGTTTTACCGCGTAGAGCATTTCCTGAAACTTAGAAATAATGTTATCTAATTTGAGATACTCGCTATAAAAAGGTGACGTAAGCCAATCCAGCTGGATGAGTATCACTTCGAAGGGGCGCCAAACATAGTATACTTGAAAATTACTCTATAACTAACTAAACAGCCTGCATGTATCCATGAAATTGCATTAGTCCAGAGAAAATACTATAATTATAATTATAAGGTATGGGCTGAAAAGATAGATGACATTTTTTTAATTCGGATCATTTTTAGTTAGTACCAACCTTCAAAAGACAGCCGTTCAAATTTTCTGACAATCTGTTCTTTATTATATGAGTCATTTTCTTGAACGTGACGCTACTTTTGTTATTTGAAAAATAGTCGATCAAAACAATTGCGTATTTAAATTTTACAGGACCTTTTGATGGGGAAAAAATATCTTGCAAGATAAGTATTAGCTTGATAATTGTTATTCGGACTCATTCGGATTCGCTTCGCTTCATACAGCGAATTTTAAAAAAATAACATTGATTTAAAAAAATCCAATTTTGAACAAAAAAAAATGTAGTTTCTTTATCAAGCCTGGGACTTTTCAGCCCATATTTTAGAGCATATATATTTATTTTACTCTGTATTTTTAAAACAATTGACACCAAAAACAAACGATAATTCTTCTGTCAGAGAGTGATGTTAATACTAGGATGACCTATTAAAGAAAAAAGACCAAACTTACCACTTGGTTATTTTTTTCCTTTTCTAATCACTAAACTTACTAAATCCTTCAGATATGTTCTGAATAAGAACAGCCATTACTTTGTACTTCCGTCTCGTGCGCACGCCCAAGAAGTCTATGATGCAGCCCAAATCATTTTATTACCAAGTTACCAAAGATTTATATTAGTCCAATGGGTCGGGAACACCTACAATGAAGACTCCTGAGAGCCTATTTGAGGGCAAAAAATGCACTCCAGACTTCTTGAAACAAAAAGGCAAGTGAAATGTAGATTCTTTGCTCGCCAGATTTAAACCCCTAGGACAACAGTCTTTGGGTATCATTGAGAACGAGTTCAAATAACGTGCACATGACACTGTTTACTCCTTCTGGGCTTATATTCTCAAGGCTGTGGCCAATATGAACAAGGAGAGCCTCATCAATGCCTGTACAAGGTTCAGGGCCAGGTTGGAGGGTGTGGTTGAAGCTGAAGGGGGTTGGTTTGTGTGTTTGAATATAAATACTCAGAGCTCCTAGCAGATAAAACAAGTATTTATACAAATATTGATCAAATTGTCTTCTTTTAGCTACTTTTTTAAAAGCATTAAGGTAGTCTACATCTCCATTACTGATTCACGTGATGGAAGAACTTGATTTATATGTGCTCTACATAGTATCTAATTACATATGTAAAAATATCTTTAACACAGTCTGCAATATTTGATATTAATGAACAGAGATGCCTATGAGATACAAACATGCATACAGCTATACATATGTAGTTTATTTCTTCACTTTGCCAACATTGTTTTTATTACATTTCCTTTTTTTGAGTAATATAAATCTTATTTATGGTTCGTATATTCTTATTTACAACCATTGCCAAATGTTAATCACTCAATATATCTACTTGTATGTAGTATGTAGTTTGCATTTATTTCATTAACTTTTTGTATAATTTGTTTATTTGTAGTTACCAGCAGTAGTACACTGTATTCCCTGGAGTAATTAGACGTCGACTAACAGACAAACTTTGGTATAATAATATAGAGGATATATCTCTGCAAAAAATCCTCAGTTATCATGAGTACTCTTACACATGACCAATCAATTATTAGATATTATCTCCTAAGGAGTGAAAGAATAATATTAAAATAGAATATGGTTAGCCAAAGAGTACTTTAGTCTCTAGGACTCTATCTGACTAAATTTCAGCTACCACGCCCTCCCTCCTTTCTAAGGCATATCTAAAGTTACATTCATTAATTTTTATTTTATGTTGTGCTATGGGTAGTACTTGAGACTGCCCGGATTTATTAGGCCTTGTTGAACAGACAAACTTTATCTAAAAAATATAGAAGATAACTATCCAACAAATCCTAAGTGTCTCAAATTTTTTCTTTATTAAAAAACTCACACGTAATGCTAAATATTTAGGAAATAGGTGTTTTCTCCTCAAAAATATAAAAATAATGATAACAGCTGAAGAAAAGAAAAATTATGCTATGACAGATGGTTTAAAAAAGTAATATGATATACATCAGTGAGTAGAGGAGCAGTTTCTTCTAACATAAAGACTTTATTCTTCAAGAAAAGTTATATATATAATTAAAATTGTTAGTTTACGGTTAAATCCCTAAACAAAAGCCAATACAACAGTTAATTAGTACAGTGAGTCAAAAGGTAACAAAATACTCTTTAGTAGTTTATTACATTATATAAAAATCTTAAAAAAAGTTAGTAAAATGATTCAAAAAACAGATGAATAAAAATTATTAAAATTATACGACAAAAAAAAGTAGGATGGAGACCAAAATAACAAAATTTAAGTACTTGAGGAAAAATACTTTTAAAATTGGCTATGGATGCGAATGAGACGGCGAAAAAACGTCATATTATCTTTCCAGCCATGTGGATAGTAGCGTATCGAATCCCCCGTGTACTTCCACGTTAGATTAAAAGAATCCGGGATTTTTATGGCAAAAACTGAGTATCTTGTAGCCGTCGAAATAAGAATAGCTCTAAATTCTTCATTTCGGATTGGGTCGCCTTCTGACAGCTTCTCTGCTATCCTACTTCTAGGTTTCGATAGAGCCAACTCTATGGCACGAGTTTTTGTAGGAGCACTTGAAATATTTGAAGTGAGCCCGAATAAAAGAATATCAGTCCCGAATTGATCACTTATTCGTGCTATGTTAAGCAATTTGATTTCTTTTCTTTATATGTAGTGAAGGGCAGTCTGCAAGAGCATGGATAACTGTGAAAAACAATTTTCCATCTTTACTTTAGAAATTGAACCCATGATTATATTCTTCCACGATATGAGCAGGTCCAATATTTTTAAGAACTTGTAGCAGATTGTGTCAGCTTTCTTATTATTTTATTAATCCAAAAGATATTCTCAAATGACATAGCAGTTGAGAACCTTATAATTGTTGAGTAAAACTGAGGATTCAAAACAAAGTATGTATTATTATCTATTTTATTTGTTGACAGATTATTAAAATTCAAAACTGAATAAAAGATGTTGAGTGAAAGTAAAATTTATCATGTATGTAATTCTACACCTAAAATGGTCGTAAAGCTCAGTTGTCAATAGAGAACGTAACAATTTTAGTAATAACGTGGTTTGGATATTAACAATTCATCTTTATGGATATTTTAGAAGTACATGTCCAATATATTGGACAAATTGGTCTAACTATTGCGATATTGCTTTGAATTTCGACTATGTTACTCATTCACAAGCCATTATGGTGGCCTAAAAATTATTTTTGCAATCAACTTTAATTCTTCGTTACTTTTCTGAAACTGATCTTATTCTAATTTAATTTTTACTGTGAGAGTGACATGCAATGCAGGAAAACTGAAATAAAATAAAAGCTTTAATTCAAGTAAGTTTATTCGTTAGGATTTGAAGGACAGTAACAGGGAGTTAATCAATTTTAAAATTGTGGTTAAATTTGAATGAGCTTATGGAGAAATTTTCATTCCTTACAAAATAAATATATATTCCATAAATTTCCCTATGCAAAAAACACAAATGGATCACCTAGGGATGTCAATATTAACAGAGTTCTCGGAAGCGTAAAAACGTATATGTTTGTAACTTCGAGTGACGTATACGTGGTGAAAGTAATCTCTGTATAAATTATAATTTGCGATGAAAATTCTGTGCATTTTAGTAATATTAAAATAAAGGAACCAAAAGTCAACATTGGAAATTTGAAGAATAGCTTGGAGGAGAACAGCTTAGCTATCATGACAATAGTCATTACAATAGTTACAAACAGCTGTAATTGGAAGGGATTAAGAAAGATAGAAAGACATTTGCGGAAATACTCCATTGTCGATCTTCAATTTTACTCTTATCACAACAACAAAATTACTTATGCTTGTTTCGAGAATTGGTGGAGTAAAATTACTTGGTGTTCCTGCATTAAAACACAAAACAATTTATATAAACAGCCAGAGAATTACAAATACTAAATTTTATTAATTAAGATATTGGAAATGTACAAAAAATGTTAGGGAAATGGTTTTTGACACAACAGCATCGAACACTGGGAAACTATTTGGGATTTGCATATATATTCAGCAATTGTTGAAGAAAGAGTTGTTGTGGGTTGTTTCTAGACATCATATTGGAGAAAAATTGCTTATACATTCTTGTTTTGCATTGAAAAGTGAAGTATTAAAAGGTCCTAAAGTTTCTTTATTAGGAAGATTTTAAAAAAGTTTTGAAAAATAAACCACTAAAACACAGATTGTCTTTCAATACCTAGAATAAGAAGAAAAATGGAAACACAAAAACTACAATAGTTTCATAATTAATCACAAATATAGTTAATTCAGAGATAACATTCGTTTATCTTAATGAAGTACTTATAAATTTTAAACAAATTTAAATGGCCCATAGATCTTCACAATGCTTGGTGGATGGCAAAAATACTCTACTGAATTAGAATGATACTACTCACCTCGAATAATTGTATTGTCTCAAGGAACAGTTTTACCCCAGACAATCTGAAAAATTAAAACAATTTGTACATTTCTTTGTATATTTTTATATTCCTAGTTGGATAACTGTCCAATCTTCAACTTCAACTCCTATAAATGATTTAAATATAATTAATTTTATCCTAGAATTTAAAATATAAAGCCAACTTTGGGAGTCGCTTTAAAAAGAAATGGTGTTGTATATTTGATATTTGACAAACGAATTGTTTCCATAAGCATTGTTTAGTGGGTCAATTGATGAAGAAGTAAAAAGGAGGATTACAAAGAAAATTCTTGAATAGGAACGCCATTGAAATGCTGAAAACAGAAATGGAACTGTGTTTTTAAAACCAAAATTTACGCTGGTACTTAAAGAAGATACAATTGATTAGTAAGAACTCATTGGGACAGATAGTTAGGCATTATTTCGAATATCAAATATTAATTCTGATTTTGGAAAGACACCTGTATTCAAATGGAAATCAAATCGAAGTTATATTAATATAACTTCCATCCTGAAAACCCCTATCTATTGTAAATGATGTCTCAGAGAGGGGCCTGGAGCCTTGCAATGACTATGTAGGCATATCAAAAAACGAGAAAAACAAACATAAAACTACCGAAAAAATTAATCGAATAATAAAAGATGGATCTAACTCTATGTGATTAATACCTATATGTAAAGAAAATAGAAATTTTTCAGATTTGTTAAAAAATATATGTATGTAAACATTATAGAATGAAATGAAAATAATCCAAAATGTTTCATCCAAATATGCCAACGTAAGATACTGTCCAATTCTCAACTTATTTTGAAGAGTTGCTCTAAAGGTTAAGCCTCAAGACCAGAACAAAGACTGATCACATTCCCTAACAGTTTTGAAAAAAATGGGACAGAGGAATCCCCCTAAAGTTTAGTTTTGTGATCATACCCAAAGTTGTATCAAATATGTCCTAAAACGTGTAGAAAATATTTTGGAGTTGCAACATGAAGATGATTTTTTTATTTGCTAGAAGCTGTTATCATTATTATTCAATTCTTAAGAAAAGAACATCTAGATATAAAGTTATATCTAGTGCGTTTGATCAAGACAGACGGAGAGTAACAATGAGGGTATGCTCTGCAGTTACCCGATGGTCCATTGAAATCTGAACCCTTACTAATCCAATAATTTATAACGTTGAAAGATTGACTTTATTTCATATTTGATATATTAAAACATAAGCAATTAGTTACAAACCAAACCTGAGCTCTCTACTTATGTAGTAGTCGAGAAAATGACACTTGAAGCTGATCGACAAATTGTCATTCGCTCACTCCAAGGAGTTGAGAATCTCCATGACTTTGTTTTTACTTATTGTAGGATCATATTTTATTCAACTCTATAGATTCCTACAAGAAATCATTAGTTTCGCCACAAAAATAAAATATTTGATCTAAATATGATAAAATGCATTAAATCCCCATGAAAAACAAAAATATTTTGCCAATCAACAAAATAAAAAAAAGAGTTTCTCTTTGAATGTTCATCAACTATTAAACCCCCAAACAACAGAATAACTTAAAAAAGTTATGGACAATTAATTTTCTGGAAAACATAACTTTTTAATAGACTAAAAGAAGCACTATAAATTCAAGTCAAGTTATAAAGTCGAATGAAACTTGGGTGTGAAAACAAAAACAAAAAACACCCACAACTTGTTAAATGATAATTAACACAAATAGGTAGTAGTAAATTTGTGTAAAGTAGTTCAAGGAACTGCTTCAAAAATAAAAGCTATAAAATGTGGAAATTGACATGAAGATTTTCTTATATTTTATGTGATGTATAAATTACTCTACTTTGTATGATAAGATCATCATTTTCTTTAAAGTAAGGAAAAAAGGGTGGAGAATTAATCATTAGTGTACCGTTAATACATAAAATTATAAGCATATACATTTTACATATAAATTCTTTTATTATTAAAGTACATTTACACTCGTTTTTGAAAGAAAATAATTTACTTTAATTTAGAAAAATAATTTTGTGGCCAAAGAGGGAAGTAATTACTTATGATATATCAATTACAGATGATTCAATGGTATGCTGGGATTGCATTGGGATAAAGTTGTTCTTATAGTGAAAACCGTACCTCGACATTTACTCGAATACCATTTTGGCAAACGGATACACTTTTCCGAAAAAAAATAAGAGATACATTAGATGATGTTTCAATACCATTGCACTTATTTAATATTTATTTATCAATTATCATGAGGGAATATTTAGAGGAGGGATGTCCCACCTGTGGACATCCCAGGTCGCAATGCAGCCCGCTTAATGTTTAAGTGCGGACCACTACTGTTTCTCACTTCAAGTAGTATTTTTTAGCAAAATTGTTTCAATATCATCAAAATACGTAGAACGAGCGTAATACGTTTAAACAAGCAATTTTTCAAGAAAATATCGCTCTGGGAAAATCTTTTTTCGAGAAAGCAGAAAAAAAAATTTAAGCCTCCCAAAAAAATAATATACAGGCTGTCCCTGCATAACACAGTTTCAAACACCGCAGATTTCGCATAATGTGGATTTTTCTTGTTCCAAAAAAACCTTATAAGGGGAGACACCCAGGATATATATTAACAGGGTTGCCAGATTAGCCTTTATTGAAGCAGTTTGGCCTTGAAAAATTGGACTTGGCCTATTCTATATTTGCCCTAAATATGAAATAAACGTATATTTAATAGTTTTATTTTATCCAAACATTTTTCATTAAATTTAATTTAACATTATCTGTGTCCTATTAAAATTTTCCAAATAGCAATTTAGCCCATTATACTAAAAGGTTGGACATCTCTCACGTAGAGGGTCAAAAATTTCAAACGAATTGAAGTCATTTTCTCTAGAACAATTGCCTGAAGGACCATTTGCGACATTTGGCTGAAACAATATATCTAATATATTAATATATGCGATTGCATATTTTTATTCAATTAGTATTATAAACAGGTAATGCTCACATGCTATATATGTCATATAGGTAAATTAATTAATATAATCTTGAAGGAATATATATATTTGATTTTTAAATTATATTTATCAATGATCATTATACAAACACAACCAAAAACATGCTCGAATGTAGTGACATTCAAAACAAGATACAGAATCAGTTCACCACTTTTTACATAAGTTTTATTAATTTAGGGTCAAAAATGACTCTGAACGATAATAGTCCGGAATAACTATAATTCATGATATTTCAGAATTCAGAACACTGATAGAAAAACTGAGATGCGTTTTGCATTCTGAGCCAAAAATAAAGTGCATCATTGGCTTCAATTCATTTGACATTTCAAGTTTTACCTTTGTATAATTTATCCCTATAACTTATGGTACCCTATAAAAAATAAATTCTAAAATACCTATAAATATTCCCTATATATATTGGGCAAACAGCTTGGTATATAGGGGAAATAGAATGGTTTATTTGAATGTCTTTCTATCAAAAATGATTTGATACGATAAAAAATTAATTACAGATTCGTTATTAGCACGTCAAGTACAACTGTAATTGAATATTCAGTGCAAAAAGAAAAAAAAAACAATTTAAATTTTGTTTAATTTAGTCCGAAATTATAGGTATCGCATTTTTCCTTTTCCCATCCTGTGAATTTGTACATTATCTATACAATAATAAATAATAGTAAAATAAAGGCAAAATGTATTATTGTTATTAACATTTCTAAAATGCCAATATACAATTTTCAGTCTTTCTCAATATTCTATTTCAAATTTAAATTAATTTTAAAAAATAGAATTCCTCATGAGGAAAAATGATAAATTGACGTTCAGTGTATCTCAAAAGTGGCATCTTGTGAAAGAAAAAGTATTGTATTTTTTGTAACCAATTCAATTAGGACAAAATTGATTAAATGGTTGTCATATTATTTTTAAAAATGAAAGAACAAACAGGAAAATTTACGAAAAGGCGTCTGAACAAAATACGTGGATGAACAAAAAAATATGAACGGTGCTAAACTTGTTTATTAGTCATCTTTAAAAATATTTACCCTCATTTTTGATCTGATAGACAAGTATCAACCTAATCTTTATGTATTTTTTCATAAAGTACATCCTTGAAATTCTAGATACTTAGAATAAAAAGAGCATTTTTCCTCTTCTCAAAAGAGTCACTTTTTCATATATTATATAAATAATATATCAATGTAAAGTAGGGCCCAAATGCATTTTGTTCACATTTTGAATAAAATTTGAGGATAAATTGGTCTTCCTTAAGTGTTTTATTTCAAATTTTAATCATATCAATTCTTCTTGATAAAAATATTAATTTCTGAAATTTTAAACAAAAAGTTTAAACTTACCGCGGATCTCGTTGAGTGTGTTTATTGCCAAAGAATAACCAACGAAAAATGTACTTTAATCTAAAATATCCCCGAAGGACTGTAAGTGTAGGAAGTTTATAAAAAAAAAAAGATATATTGCTCAAGTGGGAAAAAAAGGGAGAAAAATGACGTCAATAGACTCACATATAGTTAGAACTCTATGATTTGTGTTATGAATAAATTTGATGAAATAGGAAATCATTTTATTTAAATTAGATGAACATCATTTTATGTTATTCATTATGTCATTACTTTAATATCTTGAGATTTTGTAAAAATGTATACATTACTTAGTAACATAAATACTTATGTCCAGAGCTTCATTGCTAGCTTGTCTGATAACCATCAGAATAATAATAAATATCTAGAGAAAGAGATGAAAAACTTTCTTAAAGTAATAAAAGAAAAGTGAGATTAAGAAAGTTACTAATGTCAAAGTAGATAATTTAATTTACCTTCAATGTAACAAATTATTTACTCTGATACGAAATAATTTGGAAATTTGTTTCATGTTTTTACTAATATCTCATTGAATCTCTTGAGATATACATATATACGATCATATTCCGTCATTGTACCAGGGGTTCCATATTGAAAGGAAAATCTATGTTAATAAAGCTAAGTTTCTATGTATGAATATTTGAATGAAAGTATGACATTTATAATCTAAGAAATTACATTGTAGTCATATTCATAAATTCTAGTAGGCATTTTTTTTTTTTGTAGCTTTGAATGTATAAACAGAGAACAACCCAAATAGTGCTCTCTGAGGTATAGTATAGCCATATTCTTGACCTAAAAAATAACATTGTAGTCGTATTCGTGATATATCGGAGGCATTTTGTATGAAGCATGGAGCATGTATACTTACAAGGTGCATTTTATATAGTGTTTTCTGATGTATATCATATCTATATCTTTGGTCTAATAAATTAAAATATAGTCACATTCATGAAAGAAAAAAATTGGGAGTAAATGTATGAAATGATAAAAAATGTGACTTAAAATGAGGAATAACAAAAATTATGTATAAATAAAGCTTAATACGTTATATCAAAAAAGAGTACATGTTGTTTTGTAAACGTTATTTGAACTCAAATTAGCTACTTTTATGCTGTGAGTAATTCATATTTATTAAAAATGTGTTGGAGAAAATTTGAAAATTCATGTCCCCAAGTTAAAATTTTTTTTTGCTTTTTATTAAAAAATTTAATATAATAAATTTAATTTAATTTTCAAAATTAAACAAAATTTAGTTTTCTATTTTTTTTTAAATATTTTTTTTTTGTTTCTTTAGTTGGTTAGATGGAGTTGCACATAGGAGGCTTTTAATTTTTATAAATAACTAATTATTTTTGAAATTTATCTCGAAAAATATAATATTTGGATATGTTAATCAAAAAATTTTATATTAGAAATTGAATTTTTGAAATTAAAAAAAAAAAGTTCCTAAAACATTTGGAGATTTTAAACTTTTTTACAAAAAAATTTAATATTTTAATTTTTTTTTTGAAAATTTTTATTTTTGATATACATTTGTGAATTTTGGAATTTTTTTCCCAAAAAAAATTATTTTTTGAAAATAGCAAAGTTTTCAAAATTGTTTGGGATATTGAATAAATAATATTAAAAAAATTTTAAAGATCATTTGAAATTTACTTTTTTGAACTTTTGCATTTTTTTTTTCAAAAATTAAGCCCTTCCCCCAACCCCCCTCAAAAAAATATATAAAATACTGTGGAAGCGCCGAATAACAAAAAGGTTTTTTTAAATATTAATGAATCCGAATCGGCATCAGGATTTTTTTTTTTTTTTTTTTTTTTTTTTTTTTGAAATCGTTCCACTACAAATGTGCTTATCATGGATGCCATACTATTTGCCGAATGACGTCTATAGACTTTCAAGGTACAAGCTAACGACTCATATTACACGGGCTGCTGAAAAAAGGGGAGGCATGATTATTGTACTTCCCATCCCAAAAATTAAAACTTTTATAAAGAAAAGTTTTATTCGCCTTTTTATTTTTTTAAATGAAAATTTGGTTGTACCTAGCGTTGTATTGGTCCTAATTTAGGACTGAAGCCCATAGAACTTGTCCAGTTTCGTCTCAGTACGGTCAAGTTCAGTACTACATTTCAGTTCTGAAAACTTATAAAGTTTGGACCTTGATGACATCCTTCAATTGTATTGATTTTTTTATAATCAGTTCTAGGACTGGACTGAATAAATAAGGACCGACAGAACATTTCAATGTTTCAAAGACTCCGACGTCTTAATTATGGGCCTAATTATTTAAAGAACCTTTTTTACCTACTATTTCATTGCAAAATCTTCAATTCTGTATAAGGAACTATGCCGTTACAAGAAGTAAATTACATTTATAGAAAAATAAAATACTTTTTTCTGAAAACGATGTAGATATTTAAAACAGTTTACTTCTTATTTCGTTTTTTAGTTATATTTTCATGGGTGGAGACCAAAGAAACAGGTTAATTTTTTCTGGGGGGGATCACTTTTTGTTGCTCAGGTAAACTAACTTTTATTGTTAATTATTACTTTTTAAATTAAAATCAAATCTTAATGCAATTTTTGCTTGGTTTATCTTCAAATAACCATTTCATAAGTTTTTACTTAAGTGCCTATCTATTTAGCTGTTATACGAAATATCTTACATACATAAAAAATAATAATCATCATCATATTTTTACCTGTATTTATAGGTCTAAAACTGGTTACATACATATAACTTAGAATAGACAATCTCACCTACAAGCCATGAAATCCCTTATAACACTTAAATCATTTTTCATTTTTTTTTTTTTTTTTTGAAATGCAATATTTTTTTAATTACGAGATTTGTAAGAATTATATTGTTATTAAATATTTATATATATATTTTTTTTTTCCAATTTAGATTATATTTCCAATCCACATTTTTATGACCTTTTAATGAATTGAAAAAAAACATATTTTGTAAAAAAATGAAAAAATCAGTTGAAATTATATTTTCATTAGTATGTTGTATTACATACTCTATCAGAAAATTAAATTGAAATAGAACAAATCAAGCACAATTAGCCTTTTTTTTGTGACGACAAATCATGTACAGTTGTAATTTGAAAAATATTATTAATTTTTTCCTACGATATAAAGCATTTGAAAAAAAAAAAATGATGGCTTTAAAATAAGATCCTTTATTTTATTTGCATTTTGAATCATTAGACTAATTTTTCTAGGAAAAGTAATGTTAGATAACGTAATAAAATATGCAACTTTTTAATGCTACAATGTTTTTAATAAATGATTATAAACTTTACTTACATCTAAGTAACTCTTTCAAGTTAAAATATGTCTCTGAATCGTGATTATACTGTAAAAACTTTATTTCTTTTCCCTAAACACCAAACTTACCATTGTAGAAGGTTTAAATTGTATTTTTCGTGTTTTACGGCATAAATAACAATAACATTGTTCAACAGGAAAAATATCACAAGAACGAAGTATACTGAACTTAGAAGTGTTTGATGCCCTGATTTCAAATACGGCCTTAGTTTTTCTTTAATAATTTCATTTCCTTTAATAAAAAAATCATACACTTTTTGTTATTTTTCACTATCTTTAACCCTTTTTAACTGAATCTTTTCATATTTGACATGAACTTTCAACTATTTCATCCAATTCATAAATAAACGTATTTATTATTATTTAACTATTACAAATATAAATTATATAATTAAATATGATATAAATTTATCTTTTTATAAAGTAATCACATATATAGTTGGACACCTCACAAAATAATAACATCACTATTTTTTTGGTTTTATCTTTGAAAATTAGTGTAATATGCATGGAAATCAAAATTACATAGTATTCCAGCATGAATCATGATGAAATATATTTTATGATTTTTTCGGTAAAGTTGTCATTTGGCAAAATATTCGTTTGGCAAAACGGTTTTCGGCAATGTGTTCGCGCATTGTTTTATACAGAGTGACCCATAATTCTTAGGTCAACTTCAACAGCCAAAAAAGTACACAAATATTTATTTCTCAAAACATTTTTTATACAATTGCACTCAACGTGAAATTTTCTTCAAAATGATTTTCAGTTCATTCCACATGGTCACAATTTGCGGCGACTACAGCTCTCATTCTTTTCCGAACTACTTAACGCACTATACAGATGGTCTTCTCCCACAAGTTGTCCTATGCAAACAGTATGGCACCATTCTATGACAGACTTTGCAGTATGTGAAAGTGTTTCTTCCTACTGGAAGCAGTAATACCCTTCCTAGTGATGTGTACTGTTCCTGGATCAATAGAAGTACTTGGGACTGTAGTATATCGAGATATATTCGTTTATAGACCTTCAGAACCTCGCGAAATGAGTATCAAGGGTGTCTTCATCCTGCCATAGGTGACACCTTCCCAGACCATTCTTGATTCCTGGTTTTGTCCCTTGAACACGATGAGCTCGTTCCTCAGGAAAATTTCCTCGATGGTTCAACCCAGCACCTGATTGTTGTGGCTGTTGTAAGCAGCTCTATAGTGAAGATTTTCTCGTCAGTCCAAATGATTGAAACGTACGGATAATAATAAAGGAATTTCATAAGCACATTCACCAGAGTCATCCTCTTGGCCATTTTGGCCTGGCTGAGAAGGAACAAACAGAATTAAAGAATATACTCCTGTCTGGGAGAAATGTTAGGTTAAATTTGCTATCGTAGGACTAATTGGTCACCATGTACAACTCAAGATTGTTCCATAAAATGACTCTTGTGTCTGATTCGGACAAAACCTTACTTAATTGACAGGATGTCATAATTATGTTACCCATAATAACTGAGAGGCTATTAAACATCCCAAGGACTATGGTCCCTTAAAAAATTACACACACAAAAAAGCACATTATATTTGAAAAATAATTCTTATTTTTCCAAAATGATCAACTTGAATATCGTATATAATGATGTGGTCGTTGACAGTATATGATTGTGTGTATGAGTATACCTCGTTTCATCAAAGAGATTAATAGACGCTCATAATTATTACTACATTGCATTCAGTATTCAACTATAAAAGCTATCATGTTAATGGGTTGTGTGATGAATAAAAGAATATTCAATTATGTAGATTATTATTATAATATTATGTTTTGTGGTCTTTTTCACATTTTCTCTCCTGATATATTCCAGACACTGAACAATGAATATTAACATGAATACATAAATAAATATATTGTATATGACGTGTTATTGTGAATGAATAGTAGTATAAAAGCACAGGTATTCCGTGAAATTACAACTGATGATGCACCAATACGCAATTTGCCCAACTGCCGATTCTTTGCAGTAGTTAATCGATCAACTATTTATTAATTTTATAGTACTGGGGCGTCCATTGAAAACTGAACACTTACTCTTTCAATAAATAATAAAGGTTGAGTGATTTAAATTAATTCATATTTCTATATAGCATAAATAATAAGATAGACAACAGAGCAAACCTGAGTTCTTTATCTTACGTACAAGTCGAGAAAATGTCACTTGAACATGATCAACGAATTTCCATTCGTGCACTCCAAGCAGTTGGGTGTCTCCAAAACAACCGTCTATGCCGTTGGAGAGGAAGAAGGGTTCTATCAGAAAGTCCAAACTAGACCCAGAGGAGTTAAAGAAAACAGGTCAGGCTAATCTCCTCAACTATGAATTTACTCCATACTTTCCGGGAAAAAAAAGTGGGTGGAAAGAGCATTGTGAGGGCGGAAGGTGTTTGAATACTAAATTTAGCTACATTTCTTATTCAATACGTCAGAAAGAACAAATTGGCAGCTTTTGATGATGAAAGTCGAGTCATGCTGGCAGCTCAGAGCGTATCTCATCGTTGTATGAGAGGTACGGCTGACATTCTTCTCCAAGACGCCCTAAACTGTAAAGTCCTGAGGTTTGAGGTTGGGCGGGAGGTGGGCCAACTGCAGTTCATAACTACATTATATTTTTGCTACAGAAGTTTTGGCTCTGTCAGGCTATAATGGACTTCTCGATATTGTATGAAGATCCCAACGGTCTCTGCAGCCTTATTTGGATTGACATCGGTGGAGAGGAAATTTCATATGTTGTCTTTTTTGTACCTGCTCCGACATTTTTACATATTGAGACATGGGAAAAAAACAAAACTTATTTAGTTTGGTTACGTAATGAAATCTCGTAATTGCAAATAACGGGGATTAGATCGTAAACAATTGCGACTGCAAGTTTTGTGGCTCAACTCTGTAGATACACTGTGAAATGAATCAGAAAAAAGATTTGGACTATACTGAAGAAGCTTCAGTTATGAATTCATTGGGGAGGCAATGTAGGCCAAAAAAATCCATATAAAGGATAAATTTATCAAGTTAAAAGATCATTGGATTTGGTTAGGAGGTAAACATCTTGGGGTGGTGGAAATATAATTGAATAAACCCATATCTTTTTATTTCATTTTAAATAGACTTCAACAGAAGTCATCTCCATAAAAAGAAAGAATGGAAAAAACAAGAAAAAAAGATCTGGATATATTTTTTATTATTATTATGAGTACAAACGCCTTTGAAAGACAACCAAAAAATAAAGTTTCTCTTATCTGATGGTTGCATCAATCACGTAGGACTTATTAACTGTCTATTTATTTGTCTAGGAGTGACATGATAGCTGTGTTTCTTTTCATGGTAATGGAGTATCTGTCTTTCTTTTGTTTCTTTCGACATACACGGTCTGTATAAGGAAGATGAAGAGGAGGAGAGGGCTTCTTCCATCATCAATGACATTTCTTGCTTACCTACAACACACACACACAAGAATAAAGAAACGTGACGTTGATTTAAATATAATCTAAGGCCATTGTCCAGTCATTAAGCTTCGTAATGAATTGTTCAAGTAGAACAATTTAAAGTCTTCCTTCCTTTGTCCATGTGTGGATTTCTTAATACTCAAACACTCTCAATAGATTATGAATAGAACTCTTCATTTTTACATGCACTCTGGCACGTCTCAGACTCTTTATAATTACAACCAGAGCTCAGAACTATAGATATGACAGATCTTAGGTCGGATCCGAAGTACCAGGGCACGGTATAAATAAATTTATATTCCTTGGAAAAATACGAGACCCAAACCAGCTGCAGGTACTCAAAATTTTACAGATCTTAAAGAATATCCGAAGGATTTTCAGGATCATAAAAGTACAGGTCATGCATCCTATAATCCTACTATGGCCTACTATTAATGTCATTCTATTTTACTTAGGTCCGAACATTGATTTAAATCCCCATAAGTTATAAAAAGTATCCATCTTGATCTATTTTGATTTCGGATACTGGATTGGAAAATTCGTAACCCAAAAGTAATTCCAATATTTACATTTGAAGATCTGGACCGACCTCGATTTAAGGAAATGTGTACCCGTCGTATCTCGATTCGGGACAGGGATTTGAGTGACACTTAAGTCTGATTAAATTGCATCTTCAGGATCAAATTGGATAGGAAATTAAAAGCTTTAAACTTTATATGGACTCGATCTCAGAGACTAAGACTTAATTGAAAAAAATTGTGAGCACCTTGGTTATATACTTTGATATTGAAGTTACTTGTACAACATACTTCAGGTATTCAAATAAGTAATTAGAGTCAGTATGATCATAAAAAGTTGATATTTTCTTTTCCAGATGTGCTCCAGACAGTTTTAGAAGTTCTTTTCAATATCAGCTATCAGATTTGAAATATCCCTACTAAATTCTTAGAAATTTTCAAATTGATTTCAATTTTAACTTCATTGGCATTTATGCTCTTACTAACAACTAGTGTTGGGTAAAGTTACTTGTTATTTGAGTAATAAATTACTTGTTACATATTACTCCAAGGAAAAGTAATTGAGTTATATTTATTACATTAAATGAAGATAATAATAATACTATTATATTTTTATTACTTATTTTTCGATAACCTCTTAAGAGATGAATAATGTTACAGTCAATTCGGTTAGTTCTTTAGAATGAATAATGAATCATTTAATATTTCTATGTTATTATATATCTACCGTCTTACAATTCCAAAACTAATTTTTACTACATTTTCTGTTTATGCATTTTTTTTAAATCATTTTTAAATCCTGAATTAGCTGAATAAAAACTAGAATATATAGTTTTTTATGCATCAACAGTAATGAAGTATATAAATATGAAACAGCAGTTTCTAGCTTCGCCTGGTTGAATTTACAACCTTAATTTATACTTTACAAATACATTTGAAAAGATGTACCATCTGATTCACAAGCGGTTTCTAATTGAGTATTTCTAAAAATAATAAAAAATAGGAGCAGATTTTTTAATTTGTTAACTTTAAGCTTATTTAGTTTCAAGAATAACTCAAGACTCTCTAATTATATAAAAAATAAATATGATATATTTTGATTTTGTTATTGATGGGTTGGCGTGATAATGACGTACTTTAAAATTATTTTTTATATGGATAAGATGCCTAAAATGAAAGCGAAAAAAAAATTGTTATTGAAATGTTCTCCCGCCAAAAATCTCCAGTGGAGATTTGATGATCAACAAAACATCTGTTTACCGTCTTATAAACCACTATAAAATTTGCTCTACAATAATAAAATAATAACAATAACAGAATGGAAAATAGTAAACCCGGTAGAGGTTGCAAATACAAAAATTCTCGTCAATATCTTAAGTTAAATTAAGTACAACTTCAGCTATAGAAGGTAAATAAATATGGCTGAGCGTCTTTCAAAATTGAAGGCACTGACCCTAAAAAAAGAGTAACTTGTGGAGAAAAATAATAATTTTGAGAGGAGGGACTCTTTTTATATTGATATACGCAATTTCTTTTTACAAATTAATCCAGATTTCAGCAGAAATGATGCTGAAATGATGAAAATATTGACAATTACTGTACATAAAATACCTAGGAATTAAATTTTTCTATGGTAAATTATTGTTTTGAATAACCATTGAGTATGCAAATCTGGGTATTAATTATATTGATCCTCAATATAAAAATTATAATCGGTTCTATTCTTGTTATCAGACCTTAAAAACGTACCACATTTTTGGGTATGCTCTAATTGCCATCATTATCATTATTATGAAGGATAAATACTTGATTTTACCATTGAGCAAATTTTAAGTAAAAAACTTAAATGATTTTTATTGCTTTACTTTTTTGAAAAGACCAATCCACAAAAATAATTTGAACTTATTGTTGATGTAGGCTTAATTACATTATTTATTCTATCAGGCAATAAAATCTAAGAGAGGCAATATATATAAGGTCTAGTAAAAAGAAAACCATTATTTTTTTCTATAATTTCTATATTTTATTTGCCATAGTAAGAATTATAACTTTTTACAATTTGAAGGTAAATTAATAATGCCTCTTTCATAGAAACCCCTCTTCCATATTAGCAAATAACTGGGAGAGTCGATTTTCACAAGTTTCTTTTGAGGCTAATTTTTACCAACAAAATCATTCGCTATTTTGAGGAACAGATGGTAATCAGTTGGTACCAGTCCAGAATATAAAGTGGATACATAAGGACCTCCTAACCAAGCTTCTGGCGAGTCAATGTCGATGTCTGTGGCCTGGCATTGTCCTGATGGAACACAATTCCTCTCCTATGGGTCAAAGGGGGTCACCTTTGGGGGATGGCGTCCTTGAGACGGTATAATTGTTGACAGTAAAACTCTGCATTATGAGTTTGGCCATAGGGGATCAGCTTATAGTAGATTATTCCCTGGCAATCCCACCAAACTTACAGCAAAGTCTTCCTGGCTTGGCCACCGTTTTTGCATGCTCACTGCAATTGTACCACGACCGTCTTCAGTTAATGTTGTCGTAAGTGACCCACTTTTTGTCGTCACGAGTAATCATCCGCTTCAGAAATTGCAATTGAACAGGGATTAGTAGATGTAAATTCGGTATATGAGATTTTTTTCAGTTCACTCGTGTGGCACCACTGCACATTAGCTGCCTGGCTTGCGTTTTCGCCTTCATCAAAGAAAAAATGTAAAATATACCAGATTTTCTCTTGGCATGTTTCCACCTTTGATGCTCGATTAAAAATACTGAGTCAAGCAATAATAAAATTGTGTGAAAAGTACTTTTAATACAAAATCTTATCCTTCTAAACCCGTTTGGACTTATACAGCGTGAGATCCAGACTACTAAAGCTATGTATTGGAAAAATAATTGATTTATTTAAAAAAAACCTATTATTCATGATGATGTCATGGAACAAAACTTGTTTCATAGAACCGCATTTGCGTCTAATTTAGATGCGTCTTTAAGAATTAAGGTGGTACTATATTTTGGGACTGATACATTCATATGCAATAACAGATCTGTATTTTAGTCAACCTATTCCGAGTCCTACTCAAGTCTGCGTTGATATTTTCCCGACTTCAAATAAAATCGGAGTCCACCTAATACAGATCTGAGAAGATAAAATATTAGGTACAATTATACATATATATTTGATTACAACCAAATAAATCACCCATGGACATTTTATTAATTAGTAGCTGGTCTCCCCGGACAGAAAGTATAAATAGGAGAAGTTGTTCATACTTAATTATTTCCTTTGAATATGTGAAACCTTGTACAATATATGTAGGTAAAAATACTAAAAACCAGACAAGCACCAATTTCTAAAAAAGTATGAGAGCTATTTGAAAAGGGATCTGAGACCATAGGCTAAATGACTGCAATTCTGAGCTCATAGGGTTACGAGCTCGATTCCATATATTCCAAGTCAAGTCTGAGTCCTGATAGAACAGATTCCAAGTCGATTCCAATGTAACAGGGTATCGAGTTTAATCCAAGTTCGCATGGTTCTGAGCAGTGTTGAGTAGATATATGTTAATGTAATAATAATTACTTTCTAGTCACTAAAAGAGTAAACACATTACTTTTTAATTAGTAATATGGATAACTATATATTACTTGATTAAATCTGGCACTACTTAAGTTATTAATTAAATGTCTTAGTCCGATCTGAAAACGAGCAACAAAAAAGTCAAGTACTGTAATAGTATTAGTTATTCAACCATTATACCTTAAATATTTAACATCGAGTACAATGTCCAAATATAATCGACCATTGTAGCAAGTCCAATATATATAATATATTGAAAATAAATACTGAAAATATGTAGATTGATTGGGAGAAAAAAGGTTGATGTCCAAAAAATATTGGATAAAACCATCAACATTTGAACAATAGTATATTTTTTCAAATTTATATTGATTTATTTTATGTGTAGTATGAAATATGTTGTAATGCCAAAAAAATATTCTATCCATCAAGTAAGTAGTATCATTTTATTAGTACAGTATTAGTATCAGTCCTGTTTCAGTGAAAAATGTATTTGAGTGACTTAGATTAATTCATCTAAGTATTGATTAATGTTGGGTTTGGATCTGAAAATACTAGACTGTTCTGAGAATCCAATGATATTTAATAGACCAATCTAATAATGTCATATAAAGAAGTCTGGTTTGGATAGGTCACGAAGAAAAATTACACCTAAAACTATTAAACCTAAACTAAAACTATTATAAATTTTACTGGACAGAATTGATTCGACAAAAAGAATCGGTTTGGATTGGTTCAAAATAAAAAATTTGGTCTAGATCGTTCAAAAAAGTTCAGTCTGGAATATTTTATTATTTTTTTTTGCTTGGTTTCTGGATTTTTTTTTTGAAAAAATTGATTTAATGCTATGCCAGGTAAGCTGCTCTTTTATAGTGTTGTATGATCCCTTATTTATTTGGTCCAGTACAGTGCAATCTTAAGACCGATCCTTCAGACTGTCAACTATATGTTGAACCCTTAAAAATGAAGAAATAAAGTTAATTTACCTCATCAAGAAACGAACTTTATAAGTTTTAGGACTGATATGCAGAACTGAAAGGAACTGCAGTACTACATAAGGACTGATACAACATTACTCTCCTCTCAAAAATTATTCGAAGAATATCGCTTTGTCCTATTTTATACAACTCTATCAAATAAAATAAAGAATAGTATGACATGGGAAGTGACGTAATTGTCATATAAGTCCAGGGGTTTCCCTCTCCCTTCCTCTTTTTTAGGAGTAGGAAAGGTGAAGAGAGTCAATGAGCATTGAAATTTATACTAGTTTGTAAAAGTTAGCTTCATTACAGGATCTAAATGAATATATTATCATTTATTTTTCATATACTACTGAACAAAAATAATATTTTTTTATATAAAATGTTTGTACCTACATCTTTTTTTAGTTCTAAGTCGAAAGAAATCGATGGCAAATTATGTCAAATTATGCATTACATTGCTTAAGGCAATCAGTTGATAAGTCCAAGACGTTTATATATATATACTAGTGTTGTGACTATGTCCAACACCGAGTTTTTGTTTATGTTTGTTCTTAAGTAGTGATGGGACAATTCCAAAAAAAAATTATTTTGCCAATTCCGATGCAATTCGAGTAAAAATTCCAGATGTCGATTCTTTAAAAAGAATAGTTAAAACATACCATTTTGCTTTTAAGAATTACAATTGATAAACAAATCACCTTACTTTATTTAATGTAAATATTATTTACATTAAAGGAAGGAAGGAAGGTGATTACTCTAGCAAATTTACCTTGGGTGAGTAATCACACAGCAAACTTTCCAAAGACAAATTTTGCAAAGCAAGCTTTCTTAGATCCCTTTAAAAAACTTATTCCCCTTAACTAACAATATCTGCAACGACCGCATGAGTTTCGAACACTTTTGTTCACGTTGGGTTTGTGTTCGATTTGTTTCTTCTCATTCTTCAAACATTTTTTATCACAAATTATTGTATTTCAATATTTATAAAATTATAAGACTCAAGTAGCAAATTCTCATGGTCGTTTTTTATATCTTGACAAATATATTTTATAATTCTTTTTTTCATAATTTAGAAAAGTCATAAATAGTTCAATACCATTACTAAATTATACATAAGAACCGGAATACCAAATTAAACATTATTTCCAGATACTGATTTCAGAAAAACACCTGATTATGAGATTCCAGTTAATCGTCTCACGACTATTCTTAAGTGATTTTTTATTGACCAATTTGTAACAATATTTTGGTCAAGACCATGGAACAAAATTTAATCGTTTTCAAATTATGAATTGATTATTTCAGCCTCGATCTATGGACCAATTTTCTCCCCACTCCTGATTTATGAGTTTTTTTAGATAAAACTATCTGACTACATACTACAATCGAAAATTAAAATTAATGAACTATTGAACATTATTAACATAATTTATAAGCTATCCTTTATATCCAATATAGACAAAGATTTGCTATGCAAGGGCTATAGATGAATAAAAAATAAAATAAATTTTGTTTTGCCTATATATTCCTCTCTTAAAAAGAGTTAAATTGAGTTCGGCCAATCAAGATTTAGAACACTAATTATAAAGGACAGGAGTAATAAATAGATAGACAGCTGATACAAAGAAAATACAATGCTGTACATTTTAGCGGGATGAAGCCATACTAAAGAGTATTTTCTTTTTTTAAGAACGATTGATTTCAACTCTTATTTAAATCAGTTAACAGAATCAGTAAGAGCACATTTTCTAGGTCCAAAATATTTAGCCTCATTATTTTTGCATAATGTTACGTACATATTATGTGCAGCACTAATATTCAAAAAAACAAAAAAAATCGGTATAAAACGGTTTTTTATTCAATTCCGTCTTCAGGGATATTTTCTAGAGCGATGAGAACCGATATTTCGATGAATTTCAAGTACTAGTACCTCGCACCTCTTTGAATCAAATTGGTGTAACTCACCAATTTTTTAGCACACTCCCACGTAACTACTCAATACAATAATACTTATATTAATTCATATGACTTGTTCTGAACCTCAAGAATGAAAAAAAATAATAAGAGTTTGAGAGAAAAAAAATAATATATTGGGAAGACTGATGAGTACTTTAGTCTTCAAGGCGTACACTGATATAAACAAACAAAATTCATTTTATTATACCAGCGTTCATATTTTTATTCAAATCTTAAACTTATGAATTATATGAGAGACCACAAATAAAAACAAACAGAGACAGTGATTGTTCTATTGAATTTATTTTCATCAAAAATATTCACATGGGTACACTATATACAGTAAAATCCTGTATATACTATCTTTTTTAACTTTATATGACATAATTGTAGGTCGATGTTCACAATTTTTAAAAACAATTGACGTCATCAACAATTCAACAATAGAACCAATCTAAACTGAATTTTTAAATGAGACCGATCCGGACCGAATTTTACTTTAAAGCCGATCTAAATGGTGTTTTTTTTTCTTTGATGTGGTCAAAACCGAACTTTTTTTAATGATCTCAATTAGTTCGGTCTACTAAAAATCATTAGGGTTTCAAACCACTCTAGTATTTTCAGACCTAAACCCAACCCTAACATATACATTTAACCATTAAAAAATATATATACATCTAAAAATAATAATAAAAAATGAAAAAAAAAATAAAACTTCCAAAATTAATTCACGTCTCAATGCACCTAATTTAATATCATCATCCTCAATTGTGCATTATTATGCAGGGCTTATAAGAGTGTATGTACGTTAGAGTGATCCCATTTTTTTTTTTTTTTTTTTAAAGAAATAGTATGAAGGTGCCCATTTAAAGTATGAAGGGGTTTTGGGTCAGGATTGCCGATATCCTCGTTATATATCAACTATCTGAATAAAACGAACTTTGATTGCTTTTTCTATAACGAAGCTCTGGAATCGTATTCAACTTATTTTATTGGTGTTATCAAGTGAGACATCTAATATCTAAAATGGAGAGTATCATAGCCACTGATGCTAATCGGGAGCATTTTGATCACGTTGCCGAATATCAATATGGTAAGCCTGACAATTTGAAGAATGATTTGGAAGGGAGCAATTTAGCTGTCATAACGTTTCATTAGATCAGCTACATTCAGCTGTGACAACGGAGAAGGAAATAAACAAAGACAACGGAAAGAATTACTCCAACGATCCTAAATTTTACTATGAGTCATACAAAAAATTACAATTATAACTCTAGATTAGATCCTTAGGGTTACTTTCGATCTTTTATGAGCATACACAAATATTGAATCAGTTTCGTCTAAATCAATTATTTGTTTTAAGCAATCAGCAATTTTTTAGCAATCCATTTTTCTGTACATCTTGTATCTTAGTTTACATTTTGTATGAACTGTACCTGATTTCTTCGTTGAGACACTTTTCAATGGTATTCTCATTGACCTTCATCTACCTAGTCAAGTCTCTCATGGACTACCCAGGGCTGTTGTCCACCATCTTCCGGACCTTATCAATGAATTTATCGTTTCACTTAAGAAAAACCTTCTATAATGTTCCTTTCGATCAGCCATAGCTTCAAAGTTATAATTTGACTAGATCAACAGATGTTTCACTTTACAGAAAAACGATTCAGCAACTTTTAACATGTCTGCAATAATTTTTTTCACATGTTCGGGGATATCATCATCAGCATTTCATGAAGTTTCCACTCCTAGGGGGAAAATAATACATCTATACTGAGGGGTTGCTTGCAACAGACTAACAGAGCTTTATACAAATCAGCTCTTTTGTTTCAGGTCAATATTCAATGTTGTCTTTGAAATATGGCCTTCGAAACTCATGATTCAAATATATTTCTCAACCTTTATATAGTAGAAAAGGAACTCGTCAAAAATTAAATAATTATGACAACAATCTTAGGAAAAGAAAATTCTCTCTTGTGTCTGTCAATTCCAAAAAGCGGGTGAATTAAAAAATACAGCAAAATTTGCATCACTAGTAATAGCTGTTAGATTTTTTATCAGTTTAAAGGCGTCAGTCTGGCTCATTTCTCTTAGAATGAGAGGAGAAAATGATTTGAAATTGGAGGCTATAATAAACAAAGACTCTTATGTTACAATTTTTATTTTTATAATAGCTGTGTTTAATAACTCCAAAATTTCTTATTAATATTTAATGCAATTTTTAATAACTTCAGAAAACTCCATTATTTTAAGTTTTTTTGAGTAATTTTAAATTCTGCAAACTTATTTAAAATGTATGAAGTGTTTGTTAATCTCTACGTTTAAAAAAATTATATAGACTATACCTCTAAACTTTGAGCTGAACAGGGCATTCATTCCGGGTGATAAATTGGAGGACGACCCTCTTCAACATAATCTCCATCCAAGTTTGAAAGGAACAACTCCATTGTCAAATCAATTCTACACCAGCCATAGGAAATTGAGATGACAATTAATATTCAATTGAGTCATTAATTAAAAGATATTAACTAATGCGAGTAACATATGAAGGACTAGGCCCAAGGCGAACTAGGTCATATCTGCGAAACCCAAGGGATTATTTTGGCCAATCTCGTAGTTGAACTCTATCAGCTATCATCACAGATTGTTCTTATTCAGATCCCTCATTCGAAATCCTTTATTTATTAATGAACATGAGAGGAATTTTTGAAATAGATTCTAAGTAGAACATTGGATATGTTGACAAGGCACGTTTTTCCCGTAGGATAATTGCGCCTTTTCAGTCTATCGCCAAAAAATCTCTTACAGATTAAAGAAGTATCTTCTCCTAATACTTATTTACGTAGTTGATAGGTTGAGCAATTTTGGCTATAAGAAAAATTTAGTTTTGACCTTTCCAAACATGTTCATATTTGGTATTTTTAGAGAGTTTGGCCCATCAATGAATCGGCCTTTATAAAGTAGTTTTGGCACCTTTAAATATGATTTAATCAGAATATATTGATTTTAGATAAGCCCTGAACCATGTTTCCCTGTACTGATATGAGAAGGCATGTTAGTCATTATCAAAAGATCATATTTATCCCCAAATAACTTATTATATCTTATATTTTAGGTCAATCATTAATTTTGTTTAAATAGGAGATGAACAAATTATGAGATATATATAATTAGCAAGGTAGTGTGACATGTAGTATGTACTTTGTTGTTTAAACTAAAGTTTTAAAACAAGTAGCAAAACGAGAACGCACGTAATCAATAGCTGAAAAATGGTATAAACCTCATGCCTCAAATTGGTTTGAGCCACACGAAGTATGTCTTGAAACATTTGAAAAGTTTATGATTGAATTTTTGATAATGTGTGAATTATAATGGATCATTTTTGAGGAATGTTTGTTCAAGGTACATCTAATACCAATACATACTTGCAATCTCATACTAAAATTAGTCAAAAAAGGCCCTGGTGAGATTTGGAAGACTAATGGTGGGTTATCACATCTATAATGCGTATACACACTATTTATTTTTAAAAACTCTAAAGATAAATAATCTTTAAGTTTCCTCAACATGAGAACTTAACTGAAACGGACAGAGACGAACTGAACCGGACTGCAGTCCTTAGTTCTAAATAAGGACTCACACAACATTTTGCACAACTCTCTCTGTCAAAATAAAGAAGTTTCGTGATTTAAATTGTGTCGTACGTGGTGAAGAGAAAATGCCATGTAAGTAAATTTCATGATTCCAAAATGTAAGTCATCAAGGAAATGTCACTCCTACAAATAAAACACATTTGAAATTACAGAAACCTCATAATTTTGGTGGGGAGAGTTATTGAGATTTGAAGCAACTCATAATCGAAGTTTTTAGAAATATATAGTCTATACACCTTCACATTATTTCATTTCAAAAAAAGGTATCACTCTAATGTACCCGTGAATATTATATTGATTTTAACTTATATATATACATATTAGTGCAAAACTTACACGGAGCCTGCACTTAATACCCATTAAAATGCATACTACCTTATTTATTGGTTTATCTTTTTTTGGAAAATCATTCAATCTCAAAAATGCACTCATTTCTATTTAGTTCATTCTTTGTGTATATTGATTAAGTCACGTGAAGTATTCATAGATCACGTCGTTACCTTCATTGTATCACGCAGTCTTTCCTCATGGGCCCGAAATCATTAATTGTTTAGCCAAATAATGCATTTATGCCCACTGCTATTTATTTCATAACTACTACCGGACTGTCATTGTCATATTATTTAAACACAGGTTTTAAAATGAATTACAAATCAGGGGCCTCTGCAGGAATATATCTATATTTCTATTTTTATTTTTTGAGGAGGCTCGGTTAAGAACTTTTTTCCTTCATTCCCTCTGGACACCCTGCAAATATATGTTATGTACAGGTTGCGATACCTGTACGATTTGTGACTTGTATATACACATTGTACAAGTTGTAATTTATTTGTTTTAAAATGGATTATTTAATTACAATATTGGTCCTTCTAATGTCCAACTATACATTGATTCTTTCAATTTATTTTGATTTATTAAAATTACACGGTTATTATGTATTCATGAGTATTATAACTGTGGATATTTGAACTTTTTAACGTGGTAGAGAATACTAATATTTTTGTAGTTAATATTAAAATATTCAAAAATGGCAGCATTAATAATATATCGATCTTCCATGGAATATTAAATTACTGCATTGTACACTTCCTGACGGGTTGTAAATCATTCACTTAAAATTGTTCAACTCATTTTTTAGTTGCAACTGGTACAATTTCTTTGTACTATTTTCAACTTGTACACAACATACATATATATTTCATAATATTAAAATCATACATACTATTTAATTGGATACTGTATTATAATATTGCTTAGAGATACTTTATTAAAAGCGAATTTATATATCTTTATTATTATAATATGAGAGCTAAAATTTATTCATAGAAGGAATAAGAGGTTCAATAAATAGAAATTATACGACAAGGGATAAACAAGAAATTGTATTCTTGTCTTCTTTTTGGAAACAGAGCATAAGTGTAAGATATTTATTATATTACTTCGTTTATTTATCAAAAAGAATAAATTATAAAATTGATTATAAAACAGCAGGGGGGGGGGCGTCACAGAGGTTTTTATTTTTAATTTTTCATGATTTATTTTCTATGAAAAAGGTCATTCGACCAAATTATGCAGTGTAGCAAAAAATTTAATTTTTTGAATTTTATATTAAGATACAAAAGGACCAAATAGCTCCCAAAAATATATACATATATCATCCTACAGACACACCTGAATAGCCATGATGTATCAAGTTAGACAATAGAATTGACAGCTGATAACAAAATACATAGTGTATTTTGTGTTAAAGAGGTAACGCCTTGAGATAAACTTGTATAAAATATAAATGCCGGTATGTAAAAATAAAATTAAAGTTGCACAAATTAAATAATTATGAAAGGGAGAAGAGCAGCTTAGTTGTCATTATGTTTTATTAAATTAGCAGCAATCAGCCACAAGAGGAAAGTAATATATACAACTCCGTATATAGCAAGGACACAAAGGCATGAATTACTCCGATATCGACCCTCAAATATACTCTGAGTACAATAAGGACTTACACTTAAAACTCCTCAACAAAATCCTCAGCTTTACACTCCGTCATTCATGAGCACACACACTCCTGGTTAAACTTTATACTTGTATGTTCTCTCTTCATGGATTTAATCATCCTAATAATAGCTTTGGAATATCAGGATACACTCGTCAAAATTACTTACTAGAAAAACTATATCGCACTTCTTATGCTCCTATTTTGTACAAATTTATTCAAAGGTTGTAAATCCTGAGTATGTTTTAGTGTACGAGCTTTGTTAACTTGTTGGCAACCTGAAGAGTGGTATTCCTTTTCTAAAGCTGTTATAATTATTATTTCAGTTTTAAGGAGATAACATCTAACCATACATTATAAAACGAGTGCATGTGCGTATAAATGATGATAATGATAAGAGCTTTGCAAAATAAAAAATACTATTTACCTTGCCTAGAACAACAAAACTTGCATGCTAAAATATACTTTGGATTTACAACCTTAGTAATAAATGTAAGTCCCTGTTGGACTCAAAGTAGAATTGAGGATTGAAAATCAACATCCTTGCTTTAGACAGAGAGGTATTTCTGTTTATTTCCTTCCCTTCATGACCAAAATACTTCCTTATTTATTCAATAGGTAGGCTGTAGCCCTTTGGTGGGCCAAAAACAGGGCCCCTCATAAGTTTTTAGGGGAGGGCCAGCTCAAAATATTAATTATGTAGCTCAACGCAACGTTTACATAAGTTTACAATTGGGGGCTACAACCCTTTTGCACGTCCCTCAAAAAGTTTAGTATTGTGGGTCGGAGCCGAGTCCTGCTGCCACATCCACGGCCTGTCTCGAAGATGTGGGGCGGCATGGCATGATCCCTCACTTGACACGACCCCAAAGACCATGACAGTGGCTGGAAACTTGGTCTTCATGGCCCTGGGGACGTCCAGGACAATCCTGGTACTCTTCTCCTCCTTCTTCTTCCTGTCAACAACGTCCATCGGGTCCGATGACTCCTCGAGCTGCTTCCTGAGACTTCTGACCGTTCTGCCTGGCATTGAAAGAAGGCCAGAGATGTCACCATTGCTTAATTTCATGTGATCACTAAGCATAATCTGAATAGCAGTGCACCTACGATCTCTCTCATTGAACATAATGAATTTTCTTAGACACTTAAAATGATGCTATTGCTACAAGTGTAAAACAAATAATATATTTATTTCTATTTGCAGGTGTATCCGCAGGATCAAGGCTTGAGGGGATCGAGCCCCCTTCCCCCTCCCCACACCAAAACAAAAGGATATTTTGATTTTTAAGTGTAATTGTTTTTTTCATTTGGGTAAATTATGCAGCAGACTAAAAAATTTAATATTTGATTTTTTTCAAAAAACCATAACGATTCACAAAAAATTTATTTTTTGTGAAAAAAATTAAAATATTAAGTAAAATTAAAATTGAATATTTGAAGTGTAGTTTTTGAAAAATATTTCCAAAGTTCAATTCTTAAATTGTTTTCCAAAAAAATAATTTTCCGGGAAAAGTTTTTAATTTTTAAATACAAATTCCCAAAATTGAATATTTGAAATTTAATTCTAAAAAAAGTTCGTTTTGTGTTAATTGCTAGGGATTTTTGAAATATATTAACAAAAAAAACAAAAAATCCCCCCCCCCTCTCCCCCAAATATAATCTTGTGGACGCACATGATTTATCCTACTTATCGATCCAAAAAAAAGTAATTGTACAAATCTTTCCATATTAAAGGGACTTTTAAAACATATTTCTTTGGTTATATTCAAATATCACTCTTCATAATTGGTATCAAGTAGCTTTCAATGCAGTGTTACAGTATATATTTACCCTTAAAGGCATTTGAAGAGGTTCCTTGAAGATTTATTGGAAATTTGTTCATTATATATCAAATTTCTTTCAAATATGATGCAATTTAAGACGTCTGTGAAAACGCTCTATTATTAATTAAGTAATTTTCAAGTACAATTATTATCAAAAAATATAGAGAAAGGTTGCGTGAATTATTATTTATAACAAAAAGTTGCTATAAATTATTTTTCTTTGGTCAAAATAAATGAACGCGTTATGAATATTTTGAAATAAAAATGGTTATGTTCATGGATTGGTAAATAAAAAGTAGAAGGATAAAACAATCATTTTTTGCGAATGAAAATCACCTATTTTCTTCCATGAATACTAATGATAGAATTAAGTATTGAAAGAAGGGATTTACCAAGATATTATCATTCTTTTAAACCTTACACGTGTATGTAATCTTGTGCATATTAATTTGCAAAAAAAAAGAACATGTGTAGTCAATTATTAGTAGTATTATATGAGATAACTGATGATGTCACAAGATATCTGTAAATTATGACGCAATTTTTTTCCTCTCTTACTTGATCGTTTTGCAATTTTTTTCACTCTATTGAATATACAAATTTAAACTTTACTATAATTGGCAAGAGTTCATTTATATTTTGTAATGCAAACATTACCTTTTTCCCATTGCAAAAGTCTCTGTTATTATACTTAATTTATATAAACACACACTGATGGCCATTTTAGGTAAATATTAAATGATTGCTGTTGGAGCTTAATTCAGTGTGAATGGGAAAATAAAGCATTAGGATCATTCACAAACCACACGTTGTTTTTTTTTAATAATTATATTCTGCTCCCCATGTGACTTATATGGTTGTTTTCTTTACCCCCTTCCAAAATCCCGTATTTTTTTTGTTACTCCAACCTCTTCCCTAAAGACATCACTTTTTCCTATATTTTTTTAAGCCTTCGTATGGTCTTTTTAAAATGTTGTTCCACATTTCATTCCCTATGACGTCATTTATGTCATTTTGCTACGTTCATCAAGTCACAGAGCGGGACCAGGGGCATCTCCAAAATGATATATATACATATATATTTATTTTTTTGGATTTAAAAAAAAATCAAAAAACAAAATGTGAAATGTTTAAATACTTTATTCTTCTATATTTTTATTGCCAAAATATGAAATAGTAACGCTGAAACTTTCGATTTTTTTTAAGGAGAGCAGCTTAGCTGTAATTACCTTTTGTTAAACATAATAAGCAATAAGATGAAGGAAATATAATCAAATCTACTCCTTTTCGAGTAAGGACATTAATTAAACTGATGTTTATCTTCAATTCCAGTCTAGTTCTACACAAGGATACAGGGTGAAGACTCAAAAATTAGAATCCTCTTTGAGGAGGTCTAGCCTCAGTTGTCACATTCAGACAAAAGTGTACTTGCCATCATTCCAAAGAGCTCACAAATAGTTACAATTTGATGTTTTTTTGTTTATGTGCGATCAAAAATGTTCGAGTAACAAGTAAAACGGCAGAGGTTGTGCAATCACCTCTGCACACAAGTCGATAGCAAGGAGATCTCAGTCACTGTCAACATGTCCATAGGCACTCTTTACAACCCAAGGAAGGTGAGGATCAACTCCGACACGGTCTCTGAGATGCCTGGAAGTGGAGGTAATAAAAGAAAGAGGAGTACTGAGTTTGTGACCATGGTTAAGGAGGAAACTCATAAGCATATAACAAAATCCATGAGGAAGATGGCGAACAAGATTTAGGTTGACCTCAAGACCATCAAGGAGGCCATCAACAAAGACCTGGGTCAAATGATTGTTTTTTGCCCCTTCTCCTTACCCTATGTGAACCCCCTGGAATTCCCTGTTTGGAGCGTCTTGTAGAGCAAGACAAACAAGACTTTTCACCCGAATGACAATTCCCTGAAAGCCGTGATCACCTAGGAGTGGGATAACTTTTACTCATACTTCATCAAGGCCAGCTGTGCTTCTGTTCCTCCCCTTATTGAAGCCATCACTCAGAATAAAGGGAGATATATTGAATGAAAAGTGAAGAAAATTGTTAAATTAACAACTTTTACTACAAAAGTTTGCCATTAACATGGGACAAATAAGAATATGGAACAGTGAAAACAGCTTTTAAAATTTTCTAATACTTTATTATTCACCTTGTATATATTTGTAACTCCCGAAGAAATTCTCAGTATTTCTCTTTGTCTTTAATGAACACACGCATCAGTGATTACTTCATACTTTAGAAATTAACAAACACTGTTCTGGTTGCCAATAATAACAAAACTTTCACGCTAAATAATGCTTAGAATTTACATCATATATATTACATTATTATAATAAGGAAGACAAAAATCAAGCAGGCAAGAGTACTAGATGTGTCCTGTCAGATATAATATTTTCTGGACCGAATGAAGTTTTTATAATACTAAAGTCTTTGTGTATAAAACGGGAGTTTCTTGAGAAAGTTCAATCGTTGGTACTCTCATTACTTTAGGTCCTGATGAACACTCAACTATAACCCTCGTTTTAGAACTGTCTATAAATATTATCAAGAACATAATCTAACGTCAATAAATGACCTGAAAAGATTCAATGGAAACATTGCTGATATATTTTTCATGCATGGGTGACTTCCATGACTCCTGATGCTAATTTCCTACAGCAATGCCCGCCAATCCCCTTCATTATAGGAATTGGTTCCATGGAAAGGAAAAAAACAAAAGCTGTGAAGTTTCGTAACATTTTTTATTTATTTTTGTAATCGAGTCAGACGTCTATTATCTAATTCGCCAGATTGGTTGATTGCTCTAACAATAAGGGTAGAAAATGACTTAAAAGTGGAGGCGATAATAGCAAATCCATACATATCAAATCCAATCAAATCAATTGTGAGATATATGGACTCATTGGACTTGTAAAATATATCGTATTTCATATTTTTATTGTATAAGAGGGACTTGTTCCCATCTCTAAAACAACTTTAAAATCTTTTATGTGTTTTTAAATAATTGGAGAAAACTACATTTTTTATTAATTTATTAAATGTAATTTTAAACAACAATACAATTCTATGCATTAGGCCGACTATATAATAATAATAATAAAAAGGAAAGAGTTAATTTGAAATAGGTAAAAGAAAACAGAAGGATCTCTTTGATTGCCTCATTCCTCTGATTTCTTTCTTTTCTTTTTGTGTAAAACAAGAAGACCTGAGGTTATGTTATGGCATTATACCTATCTAGCTAAAGATGTTTAGTATGTATGTTGTAGTATTTCTACAAATATAAAGATGAATCAAACGAGAACAATAAATAAACATTCATTAGGAGATAAGAGTCTTCAAATAAAATATAAATGTATAATATATAATAAACTTGCTTCGATATTTATACTATACATATAATTGTTTTTTTTCTATTCTTATTGTTCTTGTTTTCTTGTTCTTTGAAGAGCTAATGAAAGGGTCTTGAGTTGATTTTCTTTTTGAAGGAGCATGTTTATCACGTAAGAAGATGGATTGGTGAAGTTGTGAGTGCAAGTCATTTTTTTTCAATAAGAAATTATTTTATTATCTATATAATATATTAATAAAGCAAAGTTTGTTTGATTGTTTACCGTAAAGTCATGTCTGAATGTGGACTTAATGTGTTCACTGGATGTATTACAAGTGGTCAAGTTGTAAAATCAAAACACGGGGGATGATCTGCGATGGATTCTGATTATTGGGGGGGTCTCCCTTCTTATTATCTTTTTAACGACAGTGAACGCCAGTCTGTATATGGAGATGCATGGACGCATCAAAAAACCGTCTACCTACTTCTTCTTTGAACCTCACGCTGGGTCGAGAGGTAGGAATATTCTTTGCAACTCCATGCCTATTTTTTTTTTTTTTTTTTTCAAAATATGTTGATGAAAGTGAGACGAAGTATTCATATGAAAGCCGTATCCATATTCATTGTTTAAATGAGACAAAACGTGGATGAAAAGAAGCCTGTTTAGAGAGGGATGATTTTAGACCATTTTTGTTGAGAGAGGATGTTTTTGGATCATTTTTATTGTAAGAGGGATGGCATCCGCCTCCACCATCCCCCTAAAACTTGAGCACTGTCTATTATTATTATATATAAGGGTATTTGCCCTTGTTTGTTAGTCACCAGGATTACGGTAAAAGTTACCGATTGATTTGATCAAACTTGGTACGAAGAATGTATATGTATGGTCACAGTAAGAGGCCATTAAATTTTGAGAGGTCAAGGTAACACAAAAAGTAACATAATCGGTCATAACTCTGGAATAAATTGAGATACACAACTCAGTTTGATTTTAGGCAGAGGTTTGGTGCTCTATGGAGTGCCCATTCTAGTTGCATCCAGGGTTAATTGAAATACAAGGTTCTACTATAACGTTTTTCCTACTGATGTTTGACTTCCACCTTGTTTTTTAATAAGTGTTTCAAAGAGTATAACTATTACCAAGAGTAGCTATATATCGCCTTTCTAGACAATTACTGCTAGAGTACCGCTGTTACACTCCATTATGTCAAAATCAGTCTTTCTTGCCCATCAGTCGGTACAGTACATCAAATTGAAAATTATGGAAGGGCCGGAATACATATATAACCAAAACCTTATAATTCTATTAAGCTAACTTGTATCTTTGTTCTCATTGTAGCTGCCCAGATATTGATACGAAAGCATTGAAGATTGTATTTTATGAAAGCTAAAAAAATTATATAATATGCTGGTATTATTTGTAACAATTTTTACTTATTTGCAGAATCTTGAAAATCGCCAAGACTAAAGTCTTGAGGTAGACATAGTCAAAGTTTCATTATATAAATAACTGATAACATTTTGTCTGTTTAGACTTTAGAAAAGGAGAATAATGATATGTTTTACGTCATGTCAATATTGTTGATGTTTGCCATTTTAGAGGTATAAACAACCCAGTTTAAAATACTAAAAACTTTTTTCATTAATATTAGGGAAATAATGAACTAATGGATGTCAAAATGGGACCAACAAATAAAAGGACTTACCCCTTACTGTCTATATAAATGTATCCTTGGATTGATTGCCTTGTTTTGTATATATCTGACCTTAATATGTAATTACATCGTTATACCATCATAATTCTATAGAGTAGACAATAAATTAACAATTACATCGGAAATAATAGATTTTTTTATCTACTAGTCCTACTTTTCTCGTCCTTAATCGATCAAAAAAAAAATCTATGCACTTTTATGGATTTTCAGTACATATTACTTAGATTATACTCAAATATCAATATATATCAATGGCATCAAGTAGCATTCAAGTAGATTGTCTTGCCACATCTATAGTATTTACTAATAATTTATTTTTACACTGAGATTATTAAATAAATAGAGTGGAAAGACAAAAAAACTATTACTCTAGGCAAGTACTAAAGTTTTATTTCTTAATAAAGCCAATTGTTGGAATTTAATCAAAATTTATTGAGAATTGGTTCATTTTATCAAGGACGTCTATAGAGCATGGGAGAGACCCTCAATAAATAAATTAACCACTCAAAAATTATCGATGTGTTGGGGAATTAGATAAAGGTCATCTGTTCAAATTCAGACATTATTCAGAATTATTTTGCGTGTTCCTCGATTTTTTGCTATTGAAAAACTGGATCAAAAAATTTGCATCAAAGTTTGTGTCAAAAATGAAATTAAGTGCTCCAAAATATTTGAAATGTTGATAATGGCATACAGTGAATCTGTTCTGACTAAAATATGTTTACAAGTAGTACAAACTCTTTCAAGATGGCTGGGAAGATGCCAACCTTTGCTCTGTCAAGCTTTTGATCACTGTTTTTTTACGACCGTGGTGTAGTGTATCAGGAGATCTTACCATATGGTCGTACAGTCAATAAAGAGTATTATCTTGAAGTTATACTCCACTTGCGAGAAGCTATACGAAGAAAACATCCGGAATTGTGGAAAAACAGTTTATGGCTTTTGGATTATGGTAATGCCCCTATTCACTCATCTTTGTTCGTGAGATAATTTTTGGTAAAAAACAAGATCACAATCATGCCTCAGCCACCATATTTACTGGGTTTGACCCCATGTAACTTTTTCTTATTCCCAAAGCTGAAAATAGCTAAGAAAGGACAGAGATTTCTAGCAATTGATGGAATAAAGATTACATCTCTGGAAAAGCTCAAGGCTATACAGAAAAGTGCTTATGAGAAGTGCTAGAAGGATTAGAAAAAGCGTTGGCACAAGTGAGAGGGATTACTTTGAGGGGGACAACATAAATATTAATGAATAAATAAATATTATTTTCCCAAAATACAAAGTAACTTTACTTGTTGAACAAAACTCGAAGGTATGAAATGATAGCTGATTTTACAAAAGAGCAATGTGTTCGTCTAATTAACGGGAAAAAAGTAACGCTAAAGAACGACTTAGAAGTGAATAAATTAAAATAATCAAAATTTACGAATAAATCCTAGAACCGACATTATTACACAAACAAAAAAGTTTCAAATATTTTCTATGTGCATTTCTGGAGCATACAAAAAAATTCTGGAGCTAAAATAGCTTGGGGTAAATAAAATCCCAGCTCACTAATGAAGGATGACAAAAAAACTAATTTTTATGTTGTAAAAATATCTACTTAGGGGCACGAAAATGGTGTCACCATCAATTATGATACAATTTATGACATCAATGAAAATGCACTATATCAGTTATTTAAATATGTTTGATAAAAATGTTTATTTTGAATAGGTAAAATATACATATTATATTCATAGGTATATTTAGAGTTGATTTTTTTAAGAGCTCCAGGAGAAAGTTGGAGTTAGACATATGGTACACCTAAATTAATACTCTTGTTTATTATCAGCTGCTTGTTATGTGATTTTGAAGGCAGAAAATGAATAACTACTATAAGGAGGACCTTCAACATTTAAAATTAAAAATTCCATTACGGAGGGGAAAATATTATAAATATATTGAAATTCATGTGAAATAATGCACTTTTAATCAATTTATAACAAAAATATTCAATAATTCTTCTTTTATAGGGAGATGTTCAGAAATTATTAGACAATGAACAATAAAGAAGAAAGAGCAGACGCATCAATCGTTTTTCCTTCTGTAATTTCAAGACTTAGTTTTTTCTTTACACGGATCCCTTCTTTATTAATGATATGCATAAGAGATCAATAATAAAAAACAAACAGAAAAGGAGTTAGTTATTTGCAGACACCCCTCTGCAATATTTCATTAATACGACTTCATTGTATGTCTTATATCAATAATATTTATATGATTTACATCAGGGTGCACTATATAGTGCTCCCTGTATAAATATTTGATGCCTATACACAATAGTGCGGTTTGATTTCCAACTTCTTTTGAATTTTAATCAAGGGTAGTGCGAATAAGCTGTCATTTGGTATAAAATTACCTCTGCAAAATATCCTTTTTAGATGGCAAATCCTGTTCTAACATTGAATGGAGACAAAAGTTCTTCATTACTCCAGAAAGGATTAAAAATTCTGCATGTATCATTATTTTAGACATTACTCTATCCTATAAAAAACATTAATAATGTTTGTTTTTTTCTCAAGCAACCCTATGGTGGAAAAAATAAACATAAATAATTTTGGTCTTTCCTCTCTGAAAATGGAAAAAAGGGGTGCGCGCTATACATGGATATCAAATTTTCCTAATTTTTTTTTTTTTCCATAGTACACTCTTAGAAAAAAAAACTTTATAATCACCTTTTATAGGTGAGAATAATATCTTATCATATAATCAATAAATGCAAAATAATGATTAATCCTGCATTTTATCCTTTAGGGCTTAATAAAGAACTTTAGTCTATATATCATTTATTTACATATGTTCGATGAAAATGCTTTTTGAAGAGGTTTAACATACACACTAGATTCATAAGTGTATATCTTTGTTTCCACTTCTCCACATATTGTGTATTTTATATGTACATTGTAGCCTTAGGTAAATGATTATTTTTTCTTCACAACCTCTCTCTCTCTCTCTCTCTTTGTCCATTATTATATAATATGTGTTAATCTATAATAATAATGAATAAAAAAATCGTGAGACTTCCTTTGTATTGTGTTAGACTCAGTTGGACTTCTTCTTTTTTCCTTCTTTTTTCTCTTACTCTGTATTTGATAGATATTTATATAAATATAAATTGAAAAATAAAGTCTGAAAAGTATGTACTATGATTTGATTCCCTCTTTATTTCCCTTGATACTACTTCAATAATAAACCTCATTTTTTGTACAAAATATGGTTGTGTTTGTGTACGTACATATATATATATGTTCATAGAACCAATGTTATCTGAAAATGACAGGTCTCCTTATTTCCCTCAAGAAAAAAAAATAGATGTGGCATAAGCTTTATTGTAAGAGGAGTGTATAATTATGTAATTAATATAATTACATTCTGCAAGAAAATGTAATTGTTATTTAATATACGTGGGCCGTCGACATAAAACTATCTTTATCAAAATTTAGAACATGAGCAAATACCATTTTTTTTTCTTCATTTGTATAATAGTATTAGGACAAAGGGTGGGTACACTTGTATAAATAGGTGGCAAAAATTAAGTCATAACAACTAATACTATCCAGGAGCTGGGTTTTTGGACATTTTTTTGAAAAAAATCCAAATTTCAAAAATCAATAGCTATTCACAAAATATCTCAAAAATTCAATTTCTAATATTAAATTTTTGTAAAAAATATTCAAAATCCACAGTTATTCTAAAAAGAAGAAAAAATCGAAAGAAATTCAAATATTAAATTTTTTGGAAAAAAATTTCAAAAATCCAAAGCTATTCCCAAAAATTTTAAAAATTAAATCCACTGCATTTCACAAAAAAAAATTCTTGGAAAAAAATTTTACCGCTTTTTCCCCGCTAAATTTTTTCATCCTTATCAAAAAAAAATCTATCTGATACAAAACTAAAATTCCATATTTTTTTTTTTTTTTTTTGGGGGGTACAGACAACGAAATTGCATAAAAAGATATGGCCTGAAGAAGACATTGTCAATCATGATTGGAAAAAAAGATAGCTATAATTTCCTTATAGCAAGAAAGAAATAAACTTTCTACATTTTTTTTCATCTTAGACGGAGCTATAAGCATAAGAGGGGTTTATAAAATCCTCAAACGTTATCGGAACAGTGGAAGTACTCAGCCTTGTGAAAAGAGAATTTGCTGTGTGAGGACCTCTGAAATGGTTTAATTCGTAAAAATGAGAATTTATCGAAACTGTTTCCAGTCATCTATAGAACGGTTCCTTCTAATGGAATCAGTCTTAAAAAAACGAGAAGAATTGTCAAATTCACCTCGTTGATGAATTTGACAAACTCAGACACCGACAGTAACTTTTTGACGATTCTAGAAGGAAAAGAAGAGAAAGAGATCCAAACTTCTAGTCACAAGAGATGGGTATTTTGTTTTCTGTTTCGAAAAGTTTTCCACTGTAGAGGCTATTAAAAATAATCAAGGATATAGAATACGTCCAAATATATCTCTAATGTTCCAGAAAATAATAACTCGTCATTTACGTACAGCCTATTATTTCATAGACATAATGATGTCAATTATATGCATTGTATTCAAATTTCTGGAATGATTTGAGATACACAAGAATTTAGCTATAGCTTACAACCTTTTTTGGATTTAAGAAACTTATCTTGACCCTCATATTGTCTATTTCAAATAAAATATGTAAAATCGTCATTCTTAAAATTGTGACCATCAATTTTGGCTACTTAAATGAATAATTTTTCAGATTTAATTTTAATCAAATTTTGTGAGTGAAAGAACCAATTATTTAGGAAATCAAAAATAAAATTTCAGATCTTTAATTCAACCCAACTCTGTGTTCTCAGCTTTTCTTAATGATGAGTTTGATCAAAAATTGTATTAATGACCCGTAACTTTTGGAGTGCAGTTAGTAAACTACTCATCTGGTGGATGTATATAGTATAAAATTGGCCGTGTAGAGTGTGTTACATTTTTGATATCAAAATGACTGAATGATCTTATTAAGCATTCATCTCTATTTTGAATATTATAACGTATCAGTGAGCAAGAAGCCCTATAGTTTATAGTGATCTTTGTCAGCAGATATGTCATCTAACAAATTTGACATATTTTAATAACGTTCGCTCAGGTGTGGACTTTCATAAATATACCCGATTTCAATGACTTGATTTGAACAATCTGCAGTAATTTAAAATTCTTGCTAACCCTTTAATCTGATAAAACTAATTTTAGCTCTTTAGCATCATTATCTTGCGTTTAATTAATATTAGATATTTAAGTAATTAAGGGATTTTCAAAAATTGCGCCAATAAAAAGTTAAAAAAACAAAACTAATTGCAATTACTTTAATTCCTTTCAATATTATGTCAAACCTTTTTTTTGTAATATTTATTTTCAACAGCAAACGCACGCTCCTCGCAACTTCAACGTATGATAGCAACTGACTGTATATTTCCAAGGAAACTTTATAATCTTGCCTCTAGAATGAAGCCACCCCACTCTGCTACTACTTATACAGCCCGACTGCCACCTGATATAAAAATGAAGCTATATTGCAGCACAAATATTGGAATTTTGTCTACTTATGTAGACAAAATACCTACTGTGAGCTTCCAAGATGGCGTTTCCTTCAATTATGTCGCAATTTATGACGTCAGTATAAATACTATATAGAGAATAGAAATTACATGGACACTCATTTCCGCTTCTATTTCTATTAGTAAGGAAATTGTTATGACAGATGCATTTCTAAAAGTGTAACTCATGGTAGTAGGTTATAAAAGCGCCTTGTCAGGAGTTGTCAAATCATTCCATTGGAATGGAAATGCAACTTCAAGGTGTGTCTCATATCTCAAGGGACGTTGTTTCCCTTTTGCTCCTTCAGAAATATGTACTTAATACTATGTATGGAGTGTTATTATGCATTGTTAGGGCTAGAGTTAGATCCACCTACAAATACTTTATTCCTTTGTTCTCAATGTGATGTGAGGATTGTTGGTTATTATTGTGTACTTAACAAATCAATATTTATATTTTCATTCTCTCACCCTATCAATAGTTTCTAAAAGTAAAAGTATAATACAAAGTCAAAAATTGTAACATTTGAGCAATATTCAGAAGTGGTGGCCCAAGTTTACTGAAATTTAAATTATTCAACATTTTCTGACGTTATTATGTTTAAGTTTAATATAATTCACAGTACTGTGAAAACAGTTTGTCCATTGAGCAGAACCATTAGACATCCACTTTTTAGACTAACTAGTTAGGTTGTTATTTTTGTTATGAAAAAAACAAAGTTGGGAAGTTATAAAAGAAAACACGATTCTTCTTTTCTGTTCATTATTTAATGGGTCATTGCGATGTTGACTTTCCCCCTGAAGTAAGCATTATCGCCTGTATTTAGTGTAAAATGTTGAAAAATGCATTTTAAAATAAATAAAAATGATTTTGAATAGAATTATAATATTTTCCTGCAGTGGAAGTTTTTCTTCTTTCAAAATCACATAACAAGCAGCTGCCAGTAACAAGGGTCTTATTTTAGTAATATCATAAGTATATCTCCTGCTTTCTCCTCGCGCTCATTTTTTCTTTACAAGAATGACATCATTAATAATTAAGCCTCCCCTACTTCCAAATACATTCCTGTAGCACTGCTCAAGAGAAAACAATTTTAACATAACCACGAAATAGAACACGTGTCCTTTCTTAAAATGAAATGCATAAAATGTAGCCATGTAGCTCAGTGGACAACACGTTCTGCATAAATTATTCTCTTGAAGTCAATGTGTGTAGGTTCGATTCACGGTCGATCATACAGAAGGAATTATACATTATGTATTTGCACTTTAAAGACAAATCCTATGTCAAATGGAGCAATTGTAATACTATAATTATACTTGATGAGTGCAACTCCATCTCGCGAAAAGGACATGAGCTCAAACTAATGCTCCAAAGAATTTTCACAACGTCCTTCTTTTGATTAAAAGACACCCATATTTTATATTAAATAATATTTTCACTTGGTGAGTTACATATTTTGCCGCAAGACGGCGTCACTCTCTGTTGCTTTGTTTACAAACTAATATATTGAAGCAACACTCAAGCCCTATTAAAAGAACATTAAAAATACATAAAAAATAGATATTTTATGTTTTGAAAATCATTGACACAAGTTGGGTCGAAACATAGTTGTGTGAATTGAAACAACACTATTTCAAATGATTTTACTACGAAAAGGTAAAGAAAATGCAGTGGGGGGCTTATAATAGAATTAGAAAACGAGGAAATGAACTGCATTCCTATACATAAATGTACAAATATTTATAAATCAAGGTTTTTGTGTTGTGGGTTAGTTATTTATTGTTTCTTTTTGTTCCACAAAAAAAGGTATTCTTCATTGTTGAAAATTCATTACATGAGAATAAATCAATCAATCTGTATCAAACCTACTCCTCCCCCTCCCCCCCCACCTCCCTCATACCATCACAACCCAATAGGTGTAAGGAATATAATTGACTCATAAAAGCATAGGATGCATGATACTTATAGAAAGAAAATCATATAGGGTTTTCATGTGACGTCACCATTGTTGATGTCGGCCATTTTGAGCGCCTAAGCAACAATAAAACCTCTTTGTTCATTAATGTTAAGGAGAATGGTGAACTATTGGATGTCATAATGGGGCCAACAGATAGAAGGACATAGACCTTAATGTATATCTATTAATCTTATTTCTATATTGTATATAAAATTAACTATTACAATGGAAATAATATATACTATATATTTTTACTATAATTATCCTACTTTTTAGTCCCTAATCGATCAAAAAAATATTTATACAGATCTAACCATTTTTGGAGAATTACAGTACATACTACATTGATTATATTCAACATTACTGTTTTCTTTGGCATCAAGTATTGTTCAATCAGTGGATAAAGTTTATATTTATTCATAAAGTCACTTGATTGAGTTTAATCAAGATTATTGGAAATTTGTCCATTTTATATAGAAAAAATATCAACTTTGAACCTTCAAAGTGGCATTTCTTTCAATTATGATGTAAGAGAAAACACTGTATATAAAAAATTCATCCCCTTATAATTTTTTTTTTTAGTCAGAGTATTTGCAATTTATTTATAAGTACAATGTACATTCACAACTGTCATTGTTGGATTAAAAATTTAAAGATCTAATTCTTAATAGATCAAAATATGACAAAGCACAGATAATAAATCAAATTGATAGGTCTGCTTTTTTGTTTTTTTTGTTATCACCAATGTGAACATTGTGTGCTACGTTACTCAATTATATTTTTATTTCTTTACGTAGCTGAGTTGGAAAATGATTTACTAAAGGCTCAATGAACTGAATAATTCAAAGCCATGTTTGGAACGAATATGTCTTTTATTTTTTTCTTACTTCCTTTTTTTGTCATGATTCATAGTAGTAGCAATAAAGATAATTTTTAAAATAGGGTAGGATCCTCACTCCAAGGATCCACTCCGAGTCCCCTAATACTTCACAACTTCCTCCACATAGAATGAACTTAAATCTATTTTTACATTTCTTTCAGAAGCAAATTGTCTAAAAACTTGGAAAAAGTCAAGATCCCACTCCTAGTATTGTCTCAGTTCTTAATTATTCCGTCCAATCCAGTGGTAGGACTAGTCTCGCAGGTCCTTCGGACAGTTAGTACAAGAACCTATTTCTTAAAACAAGAAATAAAGTTGATGTGACGTCATCAAAGACCAAACGTTATAAGTTTGAGGACGGATATGCGGGACCGAACTAGACCAGACTTGAGTTTTCAGTCTTAAATAAGAGTCGATACGAAACTACCCACTCCTACTCCAAGGCTTGATATCAAATTTTTGACTAAGGGCAAAATAGTTTGGCTTCCTCCCCTTTTATTTCTGTCTGACTTATTCAAAAGTTTGTTTTCATTGAATTTCAATGTTCAATATTGAAGCCACAAAGCTGTCCACAATATTAAGATAGAGAGATAAACTTTGACATATAGGTAAGATTGTATTCCGTGCCCATCGATATTTTTAGAAAGAACTTTTCTATCAGGAGCTATTAATATGGTATATGTATACCCATGTTTCCCAGTTCATAAAATAGTTTATTTAAAAAGAGTAATATTTCTTCAGTAATTATTCGAAATATATTAACATAATGATTGTCTTTATAAGTACATAGTTTATATCCTATTCATATATTCAACATTTATCCAACAAATTTTCATGAAATAACATCAAAAAAAAATTTTAATTCAAGTTCATTCAAAACTCCCTTAATCTGTCATATAATATATTTTTTTTAAAATGGCTTCTGGTTTAAAACAAAAACCAAAAACAAACAAGCCAAAACAAGTATCCATGCTCAAAGGGACTCAAGATAAGGTACTTTAATATTTATTTTGTTGAGGTATATCGAATGTGACCTGATATAGAATATAGAATTAACCCAGATATGAAAATTAGCAAAGCTAGAAAAAGTCATTATAATGCAAGGTGGAATCGAGTCTTATGTTTTTGTTGACAATCCAAGTCAAGTACTTGAATATTTTCATGGAGTCCAATTAGAGTCCTTAAAAAATAAAAGATACTTTATATCCAGTAAAAAAATTGAAATGACTTGTGACTAGTTTTTGATAGTCTGATTCACATGAGTTGCAAGACTTTCAAATATGGATTCAAATTCAAGACCTTAACTTTGTAAATTAGTGAATTTGTTACACCATTGTTAATTATAGTCTATATTTTAAGCACTTTAACCATTTACTTTAACAACAACATAATTCACCCGTAAGCAAATTTAAGACCAACTTTATTAAAAAAAAAAAAAAAAAAAAACCCCCGTATTCTTACAAAGCAAATGTTAAATTATAAAGAAATTTTTATTTTTCTGTTTGTATAATGTTCAAATTGGATGTTGCATTTTTGGTCTTGTTAAAATGAACAGCGGTTCAATGGTGCAAGTATACAGAGATGCATAAAATATGTCCAAGAAAGCAGATTATGTTTTTTCTATTTGGTAATCTGAAGAGTGTTTTTTTTTTTTTTTTTTTTACTTTCCAAAGATGTTATAATTACTATTTAATTCTTGAGAAATGAACGTTTAAGTTCAAAATAATAATTACTGTGTATGTACATGGAAGACGGAAAGTAAGAACAAGTGTTTTTTCCTCTGTAGTTATAAGTGTAAGTTCTTTTTGGAATTGGAGTAGAATTGAGGATTGACATACCACTTATTCCAGGTAAAATGTCTTGCTATTTACCGAGTCGTATTTTTTTTTTTTCCGTCCGCTATCGGGAGCTTGTAACTGATCTAATGTAAAAGTCATGACAGCTAAGTTTCTCTTGTCCTCAAATTTTCAGGATTTCTTTTATTTTTACATTATTTCAGGACATGTTTTATGCATAACTGCCTATTACAACATCAGTTTTTTGTATTACAAACTATTAATGGATACTATCAATTCAAATTTATGCATAGTAGGGTCAGAGATCACTTTAAGCATTATTTATAGGATACACCCCCTGTAGTTGTAAGAAAAATATGGCATTAGATGAGCTGGAGTATTTAATAGTTGAACAAAAACATGAACCGGGGTTTGTATTTATCAAAGCTGTTATCATTATTCTTTAATTCTCGAGGAGGGAGCATCTATGTATAAAGGGCATGATCTCAAGGATGATGGAAATTAACACTGAGGATTTTTGGAATTGTAAGTGAAAATCCTCGGACTTGGAGTAGAATAGAGGATCGACATCGGTGTAATTTTAGTCTATAGGTATGTCCTAGATATATTTATAGTAGGATTTGTGTTTATTTCCTTACTTTCACAGCTACTTTTAGCCAATCTAATACAATGGCATGATGCATCTCTTCTCCAAAACATTCTTCAAATTGTAAGGATAACCAAGTTCATATTTGGGTTCTTTTATTTTACATACCCGAAGAATATGTTTTTGCATAACTGTTATTTGTATTATCAACTATTAACTGATGCTATAAATTCATTTTGATTTAATAAAACTACTTATTAGATATTATTAATAAATTCATGTGCTATATACTTAACTGTGGGCATATTTACTTTATATTTTACAACCAAACACTTATCAATAATATTTTTTTTATATACCAAAGATATCATCGTTATTATTTTATTCTTGAAGAGAGAACAATAAGTCTAAAATAATCACACGTGCGTGAAATATGAATCGTAACTCTGAGGATTTGTTGTGGAAGTATAAGTTTAAGTCCTGTTTGGACTCGGAGTAGAATTGCCGTAATTCATGTTTACATCATTACTAGATTCGGAGTGGTGTTTTTGTTTATTTCCTTCATTGCATGGCTGCTTACAGCCTTTCTAATAAAAAGTCACGACAGCTAATGTGTTCTTCTCCCAAACATTTTTCAAATTGTCAGGATTATCACATTTATTTATGGTTTCTTCAAGGTTAATAGCAATACAAGGTTATACTATAATACGTGTACAACTGATGTTTGACTTCTACCACGCTTTTAGAATTGATGTCATAGTGTATGAGTGGTTGTGTATTTTATCAAAATCTGCCTGTCTTGTCCAGCAGTCGGTGCAATATATCAAATTGAAAATTCTAGCAAACACCATTGCATGGGAGTATAAATTTGTACTTCTGTTAACTTTGCGATTTCTTTTAATTTTAAATACCAACAGGGCATATTTTATGCATCACTGCAAATATAATTACAATGTACCTAAAATAAAGTATATTCGTATTTGCCTTATATATTAAGTATGGTTTTTTACTCCCAAAAATAAATTGCGAAATTATTTACATAATATTTAGGAAACTAAAATAGAAAATGAAATATAAAGTTTGTTAAAGTAGGACGCATCTGGCAATATTTGTTTTATTTAGTATCATCATTTTATTTATAAATATTTTTGTTTCAATAACGAAATCGAAAATTAGGCATAAAATTATTTGAATTCATCATCGTTATTCATTTAATAGGGCATGAACAAACTATAAAAGACAATCAATATCCACCAGATGGCGTGGATGCTCTAAATTGTCCTAATAAACAAAACAGTATTAAAACTACTAATAAAAGATATACACGCAAGGTGGTGCTACTATCCCTGGATATTTAAAGAAATTACTATATAGTAAACATCTCAATATAACCATTGCATAGGACAAATGCATACAAAACATCCGCTTAAAAATACCAAATTTTGAACACGCTCCACCCTTTGCATATTTCGTCCAAAATCTGTGAAAATGACCAATTAAACGTACAATACTCCTATTAAGTCCACCCCTCTCTCTTTAGTTGTTTTTTATTTTAGCTAGGAAATTATACACTATATTTCAATCATCATTTTCATCTTAAGTCGCCATTTAAAATCATAATAATGTCTCAAATTAAAAACTAACAAATGTTATTGGTTAAGTGACACTTTCTTTACATTTTTTTAAATGTACAACAAAGCGAAAGAAACGCCGTTATTACACCCTTCCATGCAAGACATAAAGCAAAGGACTTTGCAAAGTTCCTAAATTTCCAAAATTGAATTGCCCATCGAATTTTATAGACATTTAAACAATCTGTGAATGCTACCAGCAATAAATATAAGCATCGTAAGATAATAAATGCACCCAAAGATTCTTGGCTTAGCTAACATCTTCGGTACCATCTTCACCAGCCAGAAATATTGATCCCATAGAGGTAGCAAGGGGGTGTTACTCTTTCAGGGCTCGTGTCGATAAATTACTTGACCAAATGGGGGGCACATTGAATATGTCTTTATAACATTGTCGTTATAGTAAATTTTATAACTAACTTTAAAAAATTATATAATAGAATATATGAGTGTTATTATCTTAGGACAATTTATCTGAGACTGTCAGTATATAAAATGGCTACATAAAAAACAAAACTATTAAAAAAAAATCTTTCATCTTTAGGCTAAACATAAAAAGGCCAACATTTTAACACTGTGATAGTCTTAAAAAATACGAGGAAACATCAAATATTTTTCAATGTTTGTACGTAATATGCGCGTTCTAACTGTTTAAATACTACTTGAAGTGAGAATGAGTAGTGGGCTACACTTAAGCATTAGGCGGACTGTAATGCGGTCCACGGGCTACGGATTTAACATCCTTGTTCTAAACTATAGCTAAAATTCTTCGGTATCTCACCCCGCAAAATTTGAATAATGTACCTATAATTGACTCAAATATGTCTATCAAATATTAGGTTGTATGTATGTCCGAAATAAAAAAATTAATTGGGTTTTTCTCCTTTCCTAATTTTTGTTTGAGATTGCTTTTATGTTGACTCACAGCATATTGCTTAAACTTACTAATCAACCAATAAAATGACTGTTATATAAAGGTATCTATAAATCCAGTATAGATTTTATGGCTCTCAAAACTTAAATAACATTAACAATTAGTTGGGTTGTTTTAAACAAAAAAAAATCTCATTTACAACTCATAAAATATGATATTTACAATGTTGAGATAATTTAAGACATTATTTTATGGAGTTATGCATTTTGAGGTAATAAAAGATAAGAGGCCGAAGAGAAAGAGGCATACAAGATGTTACAGTAGATGAGTCACATAGGCAAAAATAGTTTCAGAGAACCCTTAGCAGCTTGATCCTGATTTTTCTTTGGGTGAAATGTTAACTATTACAGAATTTTGGCTTCAGGGAAGTGACATTTTTAGTATCATTTTGGAATTACTATTTGTTTCTTCTAATACAAAAGTCAACATTTTTTACCTGTTTAACACTTTCCTTTTTTTTGTATGTGCGGGACCTATTGCATATGCCACAAATGACTCCGCCGTACAACTGTCTCTATTCTGGTGTATAAATTTAAACATCCTTTCAAGTACAAAATAAATATTAGGATCAGTGATGTGGTCCCCAAAATTGTTCTTGGATTTGATGGCTTTGACTACAGCACTAGATAGCAACCTTTCTAGAATTGTAAAAAATAAGATCTGCCAGTATATAAAAGCAATAAAGAAACCCAGACAATTTGAAAAATGTTTATGAAGAAAGCAGCTGAGGTGTTATTAAATTTCATAAGATCAGCAACAATCTACAAGGACTTACAATTCCAACTCTGCAACAAATCCTTAAGGTTATTGTCTGTCTTTTATAAGGACACATGAATGTTCTATCAGGCTTTGAATATAATAGAATGTTGTAGAGAAGGAAGTTTACTACTCAAGAGTTAAGTAATAATGACAAAAGCTGAGGAAAAGAAAATTCATCTTTATATAGTGAGGACATATAGGCAGGAAGTACTGCCATGCCTGTCCAATATTCTACTCTGAGTATAACAAAGAGTTATTCTTATAACTCTCCAACAAATAATATGTCATTCATGAACACAACCACTCTAAAATTCGGTTTTCTCCATAAACAAAATAATAATGATAACAGTTTGGAAAATAAAATAAAAAACTGCAGAAGTATAAAAATTGTCTCTCTTGTTTTAGGTCATATTTTTACAACTTGCACAATTCCATATATTATCGATATTGCATAATTAAGACTGTAAATCTTATGGTTTTTTTTGCTTGCGAGTATTTCTGTAGTTGGCAACCTAAACATTTTTTTTTTTTGACAGAGTTATCATTAAGGTTGGGTAGATCCTTATTTAGGACTGAAGACTGTAATCCCGTCCAGTTCATTTTTGGGTCCCTTCCATTTCAATCATGCATCTCAGTCCTATAAACTTATAAAGTCGGGTCCTCGATGACGTCACTAAACTTTATTGTTTCTTTGTTTAATCAGTCGTAGTACTGACAGTACTAAGGATGGACACTCTTTAAGACCGGTACTAAAGACCAATAGGATTGGTCCTAAGACTACACCGAATAAATAAGGAGTGGCACAACACTATCAATGCATAATAGGTTCTGATAAAACAAGGTAAGTTTTTCACTTTTTTAAAACAGTACTTAATCCTGTTTCAGTGAAGAGTGTTAGGTATTTGTCTTAGAATTAATTCCTTTAAAATTTGAATAAGTGCAGGTATTAATAATTGAAAAATGAATTATAAAATGTCAAGGACATCCAAAGGGATGTAGCCCCAAATTGCGAACTTATATATCTGTTGCGTTAAATTACTTCAAAATATTCTGAGCTAACCCCTCCCCCACAAAACATAAGAAAGCCCCGGTTTGCACATTTTGAATATCTAAGTTTTTAAATCAGATGTATTTTGGACATAAGTGGAAGGTATTAAACACAACCACCTCTCTGTATAAAGCAAATTTATTGATTTTCGATCCTCAATTCTATTATGAGTACAATGGGAACTTACATTTATAACTAGGCTTATAAATCCAAAGTATATTATAGTCTGTGAGTTTTGTTGGTCTAAGCAACCTATAAAGTATTTTTATTTTGTAAAGCTGTTATCATTATCAACTCCGTCGTTCATAAGCGCATTCACTCGAGGTTACACTTTATACCTATATGTTTTCTCCGCAAGAATGAAATAATAACTATAAAAGCTTTAAAAAAGGAATGACACACTTCAGGTTACCAACAAGAACAACAAAACTCGTGCACAAAAATATGCTTAGGATTTACAGCCTTTTAAATAGATTTGTACAAAATAAGAGCATATGATTTCTAGTAGGTAATTTAAAGAGTGTTTTTATATTCCAAAGCTGTTATCAGGATTATTAAATCCATGAAGAAAGAACACCTAATTTTAAGTGTAACCTTGAATGTGTGTGCTCATGAATGACGAAAAGTAAAGCTGAGGATTTTTTTGGGAGTTATAAGTGAATGTATTTGTTGTAGTGGAACTGAGGATCGAAGATGTAGTCATTCCTGCCTATTTCTTTGCTTTATAGTTAGTAGGATTTGTATTGATTTTCTTTCTCTGATAGCTGCTCGCAGCTAATATTATAAAACGCCACAGTAGCGAAGATTCTCCTCGATAAAAAATTATTCAAACTATCAGAGTTACCAGGTTTATTTTCGGTTACTTTATTTCTGACAAACCAAAAGTCCTTCCAACTTAAACGTTATGTTTAATAGAAAGAATTCCTCGTTAGCTATATATGAATCTATCATTACTTTAATAGAAAAACCTGTTTGATTTTCAATACTCTATGTATATATATATGGTCATGCTATACTTGATTCCAAAATATGTATGTAAATGAATCCGATTATAGAACATACCACATATATAAAGGACTCTCCAAAAAGGTCAACATTAACTCGTTAGCTTCAATTTTTTTCATTGTTAGGTTAGAGCACAAATTGAAATTGAATAGAGAAGAACAAAAAAATATTCATCAATGAAATAAAATATGATATCCCAAAAAGGTACAGCTTTATCCTTCTAAGGAATAATAAATAACGTCGTTGTTTTTTAAAGGATCCCTGATTACATTAAGGAAGTTAAAGCTCTAAATTCGTATAAGAGGCTCTGAACTTTTGTGGTATATACAATTAATTTATGTTTAATTAGGGGCAATATGTAAAACCTTTAGTAATTATTAATAGTATTTTAAAAATCAAATGAAAAACAGACCTTCAGTGATTCCAGATATTTGCTACATATATTCTTACGTTTAAACATCAAATACCTAGCCGTTTCCCTTCATGCCTAACAGAAAAAGCAAATTTGGTCTTCATTAGTTCTATCATAGACAGTACACAGAGACAAGGATTGGTAACTATTAAATATTTTATCAAAAATTATGAATTAGGTTCTCCAGGCTATATCTTGAGTCGAAGTATCTAACCAAAACCAATTTTTTCTTAATTCCATTTGATTTAAAAAGTGTAGTCTTCTTCCTATCTAAACTAGTAAATATCTAAGATTTTTATTTTGAACGATGCTCAAAAAATTATCAAAACATTCCCTGATTCCTAATTGTCTTTTTTGTTAACAATGATTGAAAAATAATTCTGTAGTTGAGAGAAGTAAGTAGCAAACTATGACCTACTGATTTTGGGTTTGTTTGTTTTTTAGAGGAAAGTTTGCGATGTACAATAAGTTTAATTATATGAATAGTGGCTTATATCAGTTTTGGGATAATATAACATAAATAAATTATAAATAGAATATATATTTTTACGATTTTTACGTGTGGCAACAAAAGTTATCTAACGTAATACTCGCACTGTTGTAGTCAAGACACATTATTTAAGGACCAACTTGGACAAGCAGACACCAAAACTTTGAGGGACCGAGATCAAAAATATTTTTTTGAAATGTCACATTGGTATTGATCTAGACAACAAGAACGTTGACCAGTTAACACTCAAATCTATCCAGGAGAAAATTTAGTTGCGAGAAAATCTATTTTTCCTTCATACGTTTAAAACGCAACTTATGAAAGGTTGCATTAGATAAAACTCTTAAAGTACCTGCTTCTATCTCGACATATCTGAACAAAAATAGGGTTGGATAGAATATCTTTTGATTTGTTTAACATATAGATGTGAAAATTGTCGAAGTCCTCGTGAGCATAAACGTAAACTTAATGATATTTGTGCTCGTATTAATATTTCCTCCCTTGTTTGAACATTTATATGTATTAGCCAGTAAGGAGAACTATAGTTAGTAATGTAAATCGTGTTATTTATTTTTTTAACTGGCCCGCTCTTTTAAAATTAGTAATCTGAAGAATGAAATGAAAAGTTGTCGTTATTATTTAATACCTGAGTAGTGAAAATTCTTTCCTAAATAGATTTCATAATGTTCAAAACTAGATTGACTATTAGTGTGCACTCATAAAAGACAAAGCATAGCCCTGAGGATTTGTTGTTTAGGTATAATTGTAAGTCCTTTTTGGACTCAGAGTAAAATTAAAGATTGACATCCGAGTTTTTCTTGCAAATGTCCTTGTCTATTTCCTCAACCCCTCCTCCCTCATCACAGCTGATTTTAGTGAAACGTCATAACATCTAAGCTGCTCTTCGAATTGTCAGGGTTACGATGTTGGTATTTGGATACTTTCTTTTAAAATGCCTAAAATGTGCACGATTTTCATAACTAACAATAGTTGATAGATAGATTTCTTTCTCTCAAAGTTGCCAATGTATGCTTTTTTACACTCGCAAGAATTACGATATTATTAAAACCTATTTAAATTTTTTTAGTAAGAAAAATATATGGTACATATATTTATTTTGTATGGCATGAACATACCTCTTTTAGTTCTTTCAAATTCCACCACAATTTTAAAATTGATTAACTCTCCGCTACTCCCATTCAAATCCTAACGTAAAAACTTCTTTGGGGCTGTATAGCCACCCCCTAGCATTAAAACAGATATTCTAGCAATATACAACTATATTTGCCCTTAGCAGTTGCTACATATAATAATATAAACATCAGGGAACAGATTGAATATTTAATTTTATCATTATATTGTCTATCTATGAATTCATAACATATACTAAATAGTATTTGGAGAAAATAATATTAAATTTTGTTATTAAGGATATATTATTTATAAATTATTCTCATAACTTATAATCTTAAAGGTAAAATGTACACACAGTTTATTTCAAAGAACTTTTCATTTTATAATCTTTGATTTAATATATTTCTTGTTGTAGGTGAGAAAATGCAACGATAGTCGTTTTTGTCCTTCCCAGGCTCTCAAGGACTTGGACTATCTCTTCAACCTAAGCATATAACCCAAACATAGTTTTTCTTCTTTCGCTTTGATTCAAAAAGTGTTGCATTTTTCCGATCTCAACCTGTAAATATCTAAGATCATTATTTTTAACCATGCATAAAAAATCATAACAACAGTCTCTAGGTCATGTTTGTCATTTTTTAAGCATACCTTTTTCGAAATTATCCCTCATTTTAAAATCTTATTTTGTGAAAGAACAATCTCTTGTTGATGATTTTGCCCAAAAAAGTGTAAAATTGATTTATAAAAATGTTTCTAAGGACAATGTTTGCCCTAATCAAGAACTCTGAAGCATCTCTAGCTTGATAACCCCAGTATACATATATAATTATAGAGGAAAAAGAGAGATTTTTAGAAATTATATTCAAGTTGATCATATTTTGATTAAATATGTATATATTTAGTACATAAATGACAATTATATTCCTATTATTTTCATTTTGTTCACCTTGGTAGTAGCCATTGTTGATCACAAAAGTACACATATATTATTATGTCGTAGTCATGTCTTCCATTAAACATAATACATTTATAAATCCTGTCTTGAAGGAGCTGATAATTTATGGTCAAAGACAATTATAAAAATGTCATTGTTAATAGTAATGATAAAATGTTTTTACTGACTGGAAACAAATAAAAATAAAATCGGGGTCTTCAACATGTCAAGACAAATAACCTATCAGATGATTTGACATTTTTTCCATTAGAAAAATATGACAAATTGGAACAAGCCTACGGATTATATGAAAATATATAAATATATATTGTATTTAAAATAGAGGGGTTTATTTCTTTGTTTTTTTTTCGAATTTTGTTTAAGACTAGGGCGGAAAATCTGTTATGAAGTAAGGAAATAGTATATATCTACGATGACATCTATAAGTCACTTAGCAAAGTCACGCTTATAAAATAAGAAAAAATTATATATTTTGTCAGAGGCGTCCGCAGGAGGTGGGCTGGAGGGGCTGTAGCTCCCCTCCCAAATTAAGGAATTTTTGCTTTTTACTAAATCTTCCAAAAAAAAAAAAGAAAGTTTTTTTTTTTTTTTTCCAAAAACCAAAGGCTCTCCCACCCCAAAAAAGTATAAATGTGTATAATCCGGCAAACGCCCCTGTGTAAATAAGAAACCACAAAAATAAAATTTATCATTTTGCACTCGTAAATATAAAAAAGTGCTAAAAATACTTTTATGAATAAAAACCAAAGAGCAAAAAATATATTCATGTTTTATAATTTTTTATTTTAATAATTATTTGTTTTTTTCATTCAGATTTCCATGAAATATTCATTACTAAATGCAAAATTAGTACATATCAAGTTTGAGGGGGTTGAGTGTATTTTATATAATAACAGCTGCAAGTTTACATTTTCGTAGCTACCGTCAGTCATAACAATAAAGGAAAAAAATAATCCACAAATTCAATTGGAGATAGAAAATGACAATGTTTTAGCAAAGCAATTAATAAAATTCACTAAACATTGATTAAATATTGCTAAATATACGGATTATTGCTAAAAACAAGGGATATAAAGATTTAAAAAAAGTTATACTTATTATCAGATTTAATGTTCAAGTAGAATTTTTACAGATATTGTGGAGTAGAATTCTGCAGTTCACTAACAGTAAAAATTTATTTCTAAGAACTAAAAAGTTACCAATATTATGATTACTGTCCAAATTTATCTGATCCATATTGTCGTAAAAAGTTTAAAAACACCAGTATTCTTAATGAAAAAATGTATATATACCTACATATTGCCCAATATTTAATGGCAAATTTGAGTCCATCATAGACTTTGTATTCAAATTTGTGGGATGAGTGTAGATATCCAATAATTTTAGGTATTGTTTAGAACTATTATTTGATTTAAAAGATTTAATTTGTAAATTTTTTATTGTGACGATCAATTTTAGCTATTTTCAATGAACAGTTCTCATCTCAATGACACAGAAAATGTTTAGGGTTGAGTGCTAAGCTCTTATAACTCAAAAGTTACAAAAATTAGAGTTATTGTCTAAATATTAATCTAGAGGACTAATATTTAATCTTAATATTTTAAAAACAGAGAAATTTAGATTCTCCGAATCAAATTCTCAGATTCATTTTATTGTGACAATTGGAAACCCCCATTATTCATAATGAAAGAATGGAGATTCCAAGCTTAATTCTGTATAGTTAATATTTTAGTTATTACAATTTGGCACACACCCTACAATATAATGATTTTCAAACCTAAATAATTATTCCTTTCAAAATAAAGCGGTTATCTGATAAAAAATGGGTTTCTTTTTTTGTAAGAGTGAAAATGCCATGATAAATTAAATTTTTAAGCACAAAAATTACAAGCATTTTGAATGGAAGTATTCATTCTTTACCATGAAATTGTAAAATAGCAAGACTACTTTACGAAAAACGTGATTTTCATGGAATCAAAAAAAGATAACTCAAAATCAATTTGTGAATTTTTAAGCACTATATTTAGCCAAAAATAATAATTATTCAATATATCCTCTTTCACGAACAATAACAGCCTCGTCACACCGGCGAAAAGATGGGCAGCTCGTTACGATTTAGGCCATATAAATGCCGTACCATGCTGTCATGATGCCATCTTGGAGGGAGTTCAAATTTGGTTGAGTGCTGCTGCAGACATTTTTCCTCAAAAGTAAAGCCCCTAAAATTTAAATAAAGTTCTTGATATTGAGTGTATTCGAAATGGAGATGCCAACGGTCCTAGAAGCCTTCTTGCCACTAACACTGGCGCGGAAGAGATCGCACTCGCGTTGCTCCGACATTTTTACATTTAGAGACATGGTATAAAAACAGAACTTGTTTTTTCCCGTTTCAGCTGTCGTTTTTGATCCACTTGATATATAAAAATATTTGTAAAATTATTTTCTAACGCCATTTTATCAAGTAAAAAGGGCGAACAACATCAGGATTTTTTGAATAGTGAAAATATGAAAATGTAAAAAAAAAATTGTAATACAAGGTTTTTCAAAATTTTGCAGCCTAAAGACACAAGTTTACAAAGATAATTTTCATACCCCTTGACAACTTTTAAACATTATCTGTTATGGAAATATGAAAAAAGTAGAAAAACAAACCTCCCTAATGTATATTTCACATAATTTTATGTATTCATTTGTCATGTTGGGCTCAATTTTTTTAAGCGGTTGCTAAGAATGCATTTAATTATTATTTTATAAGGCTGAAAGACATATTAACTACAAATGGGATATTGACAAGGACAATCCTTTGATATCAAATAGTGATTACAATTAAAGGTTTGTTTTTTGTTTGCTTTTTTGTATTTTTTTTAATGTTTAAATCCTTTATGTATAATAAACTTATCTTACAACGTGAGGAACAAATTTTTAAAAATTCACAGAACAAAAAAAACGGGAATAAAACGTTTTCTTCAAACAATGCCCTATAACTAGGTGTGAAAGTAGTTATAAGTTATTGCTGGTACTATCACCAGTGATGCATAAAATATGTCGTATCGGTATGTAAAAACAAAAGAAACCAAAAATTAACGTGATAATGCTTATAATTTGAAGAATGTTTGGGAGGAATGTGGCTTAGCTGTCATGACGTTTTATTAGATCCGCTGCAAGCAGCCGTGTGATGAAAATAAAAACTAATCTCACTCCGTATATAGGAAGGACACACTGTCTGGAATTACTTCATTGTCGATTTTCAATTATACTCTGATTAGAAGTAGGACTTTCACTTATAGTTCCCCAACAAATCTACAATGTTACTTTTCATTTTCCTTTATAATAAAACAATAATGATGACAGCTTATGGTAAATATGTTTATGTAGCAACTACAAAAAGACTCACGCCTGTATAAGCCGTGAGAAGAACGAAATAAACACACAAACCCCATTCTGTATATAGCAAGGACATATTATCTAGAATTTCCAATTTCGATCTGCAGTTATATCCGAAGCCTGCAGAGACGTATACTTTTAACTCCAAACCAAACCCTCATTGTTACTCTCCATCTTTCAAGAGAACACACACTAGTTATTACTTTACAATTAGATGTTCTGTCATCAAGCCAACTAGAAAAAACCGGTCCCACTTTCTAGGACATATTTATACATCTCTTACTATTGCTAAAGGTAGATCTATTTTTTGGACGTTGTTGTTATATTGAACCAGGGGGCTTTCCCTCAAAAATTATTAACGCTATTATATATGTATTTATATAAATAGGTTTGTTTTTCATTACAGAATTTGGAAAAGGCACAGAGCGCTCCTTGGAATCTGCACCGGGAGCGAAAAACATGACAATTGCTCGAACTCTAGGACTCAGTGATACTTTCGTTCGAAAGGTTAGAAGGGACTTTGGGACCCCTGAAGGATTAGGCTCCTTACCACACCTCAAAAAAAGTCCCAATTAGCTTTTAAATAATTTTTGCATCTCGCCAGGCTTTTGGCCTCCAAACTCACCAGTTTGGAATCCGCTAGATTTTTTTTTTCTGTGTGTCGAGTGCGATTGAACGACAAAATAACTGGGTCACCTTGAACATTTAATAGGAACGTATCAGTCAGATCAAGAAGGAATTCCAGGATTAGCCAAGGGATCAAGTGGCGAAGACATGCTCGCACATCCCGGCTTGTATAAAGAATTTAATTGAGGCTGGAGGGGATTTTAATAAATAAAATAAATCTTAATCCATCAAACTTTCAGAATCTGGTTTTATTTTTTAAATCTGATAGTGTTGGGTGAGAAAATTGCTCTTACAAAACAAAACTCACTTTCGAGGGACAAATAGCTTACATACCCAGTACTAAACTCATTAAAAATTTCATTCTGCAACAAAGAACGTCAACTATGAGCTAATAATGTTTGGTCGAGTGTTGGGACGAAATGCGAGAGCGATATGCATCTATTTTTATTTATTTGAGATAAATTGCTTTGACTTACGAACTCCGCTCAAATAAATGATGAATTCCTCTGTGTAAATGAACGGTTGAGTACATGACATAGATTCCCAAATATAAAATTCAAGTCTTAAAATGTTTGAATAAAGTAGAAATTTCATTATGACCAAACACTACCTTCATTCCGGCAGGGAGGGGTGGGGGAAGTAGTTAAATCAAATTCAATTTTAGCCCAACTTTTCGGATGTAAAATGGTTTTTTAAGAACTTGGGGGAAAAAATCTGGCAACACCCCCCGGGTTTCGTTGAGCAACGAATTGTTTTTCTTGAACATGAAAAATAAGGATTAAATTCTTTTATATCACTTAGGAAAATGAACTTAAATTTACTTTTGAAGATCAACAGCATAATTTTAAAATTGAAACTTCTAAAATTCATCAACATAGCTTTATTTTTTTGAAGAAGTTGGCCTTCTTTGTGACCTTTTACCTTTTATATGACCTTAAAACTGTATTTTATACACATACAATGTTATACAACTAAAATAAACTTTAATGATGGGGACATTAAAAAAATACGCATTCATGGGTGAAAAAGTAATTTTGGGGGTAGGGGGTTATGTCCAGATTTTTTTATTCTTCCAGAGTACTTAAATGATCTTTTTGCATACGAAAAGTTGAGCCAAAATTTAATTTGCTCATTTTCATAAGTTAATACCCCCCCCATTCTAGAGATTTCCTCAGAAAGCATTATTCTCAAAATGAGCCTAAAGCAAATAATTTATGTACAAACATTATAAATTCTAACCCAGTTACTTCTTTTTAAAACATCTTATTAATTTAATTTTTACATCCTTAACATAGTAAAAATTAATTGATTATATTGTTTTACAAACTTTGGAGACTTTGGTTAGATTCCAATAAGAACGTTTGATGATATTTATCTACAATTTACTTACATTTATGTCTTTTGAAAAGGTAAACATTTTCATGGGCAATAAGCCTCGACACTTTTTATTTGTAGCTGATCTATTAGACATTACCATTATGACAAATATATTGCAATTATTGGCTAACAAAAAATTGAATTAAGCCTTTATAATATTAAATGAAACCTATCCAAGACCTTTCAAATAGATATTATGGCATTTGACAATTTTAAGCCAGTCAACAACGAGAAGAAAAAACATGCTCGTCTTCCACTGAGTATCCTCTCTTTCCCTTGAGTACTTTTAGTAAAACATTAAAATAAAAGTAAGGAAGCTTGACTGTTATCTTGAAGAGATACAATGGTGCAACATTTTAATATTTTTTCTGCAAGATGTCTCTTTTCATATGACGCCACTTAGTTATTTTCTTACCGGCGTAGATAATTAATTTATTGTTATAACATAATCTTTCGTCTGTTCATATTTCTTGTAGCCTAATTTCAAATGTGGATTTCTTCTGAATTTGGTGATATCTAAGCAATTTATTTTGTTCGAATTTGGAAACTTCATAACCAAATTTATGGACATTTTAGTATGGTTGAACGAGAGATGAAGAGACTGTTTCAGTATTGCTATGGCTTGGTTTATTCATTCGTATCTCCTTAGATAAATGAATTATGATCAACGTATTTCCCATTCTCTGCCAATATATCTTCTTGGTCTTTATTTCCGGTACAAAGTCTTTCCTTGGAATTGGATTTTGGATGTACTCACAGTTTCCCTTACAAACTACATATAAACAATTTTTCTAGGGAGTTTTGACCATAAATACGCTTTTAAACGAGAATCTCGATATATGACATGACTGTACCGAGTGGTCCATTGAAATCTGAACAATCATCAAATAAATCAAGGTTGAGTAATTGAAATTAATGCATGTTCTGATATATTAAATCCTAAACAAATAGACCCAAAACAAAACGTACTTGAGCTCTCTAGCTCAGATACGAGTCGAGAAAAGGAAACTTAAACATCATCCTCGAGTTTTTATTCACACACTCATTGACGCACAAAAAAACCTGACGGAAGTCTGGAAGCAGTTGGGTGTCTCCAAGAACACCGTCTACAGTGTTAGAGAGTCTAAACCTTTGGAGAGGAAAAAGTGTACTCTCCAACTAGACCCAGAGGAGTTTTAAAAAAACCAGGTTAGTCCCCTGTTGTCCACGATAGCCCATCTAAGAAATCTCGGTGTTTCACACCAAACTGTCCAGAGAACTATAAAAAAGTGTTTAGAAAGAGCTTTGTGAGGATAGACAGGCCACATTTGACACCAGCAATGAAGAACCCCACTGTCCTCCTTTGCGAGACTCTTTTTGAAATCTTTTTTGGGACCCCTACAGCCCTGATAACAACCACCTCGACTACACATTTTGGGTGCCTCTAGAGGGTAAGGCCTACCGTGTCCTTTATCCAAACACTGAGGCCCACAAAACTACTATTAGTTAGCACTGGGAGGCCATGAAAGATGATTACATCTGCAATGAGTGCCAGGCCTTCTTTTGCCGCCTAGAAGTTATCATTACCACTAAGGGCTGTTAAATTAATGATTAAGAGAACTCAGACACATATCTATGTATAGTATTAATTTTGTTGAAATTCTATTATTAATTAATCAATTATATCTTGAGTTTAAAATTCATAAATTAAAATTGCCTAATATCAATTTTTTGTTCCGTCTATTTATTTTTTATTATTGGAGCATCTTCTAAAAAGTAAAATCTAATAGTTAACATTATAACTCCTAATCAACTCTCCAAATAATAACTAAACAGTGCCTCTAGCGGGGAAAATGTTTATTTACACCAAAACATTTCTCAACTATTGATCACGTAGGTCCTTGTTTCGCTACTTGGCTCAAGCCTTTAGTTCTACCTAACCTAAGTTACTGATTGTATTTAGGTAATAATATAACCTTACAACCCAGAAAGCAAATTTCCATCAGTGTTATAATTCAATTAGTATTAGTGAAAAAAACAAAGAATATTCCAGATCTACGATATTGTAGTGCGGCTTACAATAGACTTACATATTGAAAGAAGACAAAACAAATGTTTAATATACCTATACCTACAATATAGACAATGAACTGCCTAAAGGGTAAAAGATATATATATTTATTTGAAACTTACCTATATCAAATGAAGGATACTAGTTAGGGGGGTTTGTTATTCGAATTTCGATTATGTCTAGTCTAGAAAAGTTGTCAATTGGTGAGACAATAACCAATGCTATTGTTATATTGCACATCTTAGCCAAAGTTTGAAGTGAGCCAAAAATTCTTTTTTTTCGTCAGTTAAGATAAAAAATAAATATTTAGTCCTTAATTTGCATAAAATTATTTTAAGTTTAAAGGGTTAATACTCAATTACTTAGCACAATCATAATACGGTCAACTCAAAATATAATGCTTACTATATATATGGATAAAAGAAACTAATGTGAAAGTAAGAAACATTTGGGGCATTCCATGACAAGTGTTCACACTTTTTTGAAATTTTTGACATCGTCACAACCAATTTAGCTTAATTTTGGTCAGGGTGTATACCCCATATACATTGCGTGTCTCACTTGCATTTCCTGCTTTGCCAACATACCTCTCATACCTCCACAAAATTAAGTCTAGTCTCTTTTTTTATAGATTCCTTTACTCTGTTCCATATTGAGTTTATATAGTTTTTAGATCTGGCAGCTTTTCGTAGATCTATTGGACTTTCTCCAAGTATAGACAATGAAGAGTTTAAAGTATGAATTATCAAACACTTCGTCGTCTGTAGAAGAAGTTTCACTTGCTGTGACTGATAAAGCTTCAGGCCACCTAATAATTTCCTGCGTTGATATTGGAGATTCATGTTCGTAATTATTTTTTATTTAGGGAAGCTTTTTTTCTACATCCAGGGAACAGGCATTAGTAACGAAGGAAATTATCTCAACAGAGGCTCGGAGGCTTTTCGAAGATATTTTCCATATTAGCGTTTATGCGAATGTTTATTGTATCAATATAATATATTCTGAAGTATTTTTTATTTTTTTTCCCAAAAACCATATAAACTAACAATGCAAATAAGCAATTGAATACAATTATATTTTAAAAAACTATTCATTTTATGTCAATCTCTATAATAATGTACTTTATTACTAAGTTTCAATGTACATTGAGTCTATATGTATCAACAAGAAAATACCAGTACTCCATTATTTTCATCCGATGTGTTCCAAAAATTGAGGCTATGCATACAACCGGATCATGATCAAACAGGATAGAACAAGGGAAAATCCACTCAAATATGTGTATATTTTACAATAATACAAGTTAGAAAAGTGTAGTAGATATATTACAAAACTTGTTAAAATTAATAAATTTATGTCATTTTTTTTTAGTAACGAAGAGAAATTTACGTTTATAGCGATCATGACCTTTTCCAGTTATAGGTCTGCAGACATATAGAATATAAGTAGGTTAAAGTTCTTTAAAGAAACTGGATAAATCAACTTTGAAGCATGGCTAGGGCGCCATTTTTTATATTTTTTAATAATGTTTTGATAAAATTTTTTGCACATATACTATTTCTTTATTAAATATGAATTGAAGTTCGTACTCTTAAAGGTATCTTAATTTAAAAAAATGAAAACGGCCAATTCTAAATGGAGTTAAAGCATAATTAAATAAAAAGGTCTTTGAGGGACTCTCAAACGGGCCTTTGCGCCTCCAAAAGTCTAAAATTTTACACATATAGTTTTTGTGATGGAATAGACATCCCGACAAAAATTTATCAGAATCGGTGATGGTGACAGCAGAAATGTGTGAACACTTGACATGGAATGCCCCATGAGTGTTTTAAAAATAATGAGATAATCTAGTCATGACGAAAAATCTGTATAGACTAAATGTAGGAACAATCCATAATGTGTTCTCTTTTTGTGAACGGAATTCACTAAATTACTTAGATACCACAAAAAGATACAGTATAATACCATATTGACTTATATTGGTTAGTTTACAAAACAATCGAGATTGGTGCAGTCTTGCCATAAAATAAAACAACTCCCGGAACGATAATATTATATTATACATATCAAGGACGTCCGCAGGGGTGGACTGGAGGAGTTCTTGCTCCCCTCTTAAATTAACTTTTTTTTTGTTTAATTTAATTTTTCAAATTGGTTTCTCAAAAATTTAATTTTCTGTTAAAAGCTATGGAGTTAATAATTTTTTCTCCAAAAAAAAATAAACTTTTTGCGTTTAGTTGTTGATTTTAGAATTTTTTTACAAAAAAATTAAATTTTAGTAAATAGCTGAGGACTTTTGAATTATTTTTTCGAAAGAATTGAATATTTGAATTTTTTTCCAATTTCGGGTGCAAGGAAAAAAATCTATAAAGAAATCATTATATTAATTCATGTTGCACCCCTAAATACGAATGCATCTTGCATTTCACAATTACTGTAACGGAATGGACGAAACCAAATGGCGCGTGATTGGCTTTGGCAATATCATGATAATATATTCCATTGACATTTTCAGCTGCTTGGCTGGTGTTTCTGCATTTTTCGAAGAAAAACTGAATATATGGCGACTTTGCTTTTTGCTGGTTTCCATCTTTGACGTGCTTTTATACAAGTCAGTGTCTAACAATCACAAAACTACTATTTCGAGGAAGATTTTTTAGTACGAGATCTATCTTTCTAATGCCATTCGGTGTAAGACAATCGAAATTATACAGTGCGAGATACGCATTACTAATACATCTATTTGCAAAATTATATATTTCTTTTTAGTAAACCTATTATATTTTTAATTTAGTTTGCTCATACCTAGTGTGAAATCTATCTAAAAATACTAAACAGACTGTAGTCCTATCAGTCTGGTCCCAATAATATTTGTCAGTTTGAGGACTGGTCCCTATTAGTCTTTTAAAGTAACTATAATAGCTGAAATGATGTAGTTACTACCTACGTTATCTGTTCAACATAACTTCTTTCAAAGAGATAAAAGATATCTGCTGTTTAAAGTTGGATGTGTATTGCTAGAGAGCCATCATTCATTATTTTCCTCGTTTTAAGATTATATCGAAATTCATATATATATTATTTTATTATCATATATATTTATTTTATTATGCATTTTGAAGTCAATTTACTTCAAACAGAGGAGAGAATTTTTTTATTTTTTTTTAGAGGGAGATGTCAACACACCCACAACTTATTATTTTATGAAAAAAAGCACACACATCAATTGTGTTTCCTTTTATAATCAGTTAACTGTGTTGTTATTTTTTACATGATTTACTATCGTAATTAAAATTAAAGTCGGCTTTAAGTGCACGAAATGTTTGTATCTATAGTATTTGTGTACATAACATTAAATCTAATGAGTAAAAGCGGGAGATGTGTAAAGAAAAAACTAAGTTTAGCGATGACACAAGGAAAAACAGTTGAGCTACATCTTTCTCTTCTCGCTCTTAGACAAATCCCATCTCTACTGGTACTTGAGTATTCCAAGTGGTTATTTAATTACAACAGAACACATTTTTTTTCTCAGCACCCATTATGTAAATTCAAAAAAAAAAAAAAAAAAAAGAAGAAGAACAAACCGACCTAATACTCGCTCTTAGCTCATTGTATGTACAAAAAAAGGATTAGAAACTAAAATATTTGAACCAATTAATTCCCTGTAGAAAACTAAATCAATAGAGAGAGAAAAAAAAAAGAATAAACTATTCAAAATAAAAGAATTGTATAAATATATTATATTTATGTACGTGTAATGTATATTCAGTCTTCTCCACAAATCCTTTGTATTTCTATATAAAAGATTGTTTTATACAGCAGTTCCCTTCCTTGGGGGTATTTTTATATGCTAGCCCCTAGAGAATTGCTTTTGTTTTATTTCAAACGAGTCATCTTCATCATCATACAAGTGGGTCCTACATATTATTTGCAAAAGGACTTTTAATTATGTATATTTCCACTGATTAATAGCACGTCATTGACTAGAGGGGAAATTCTATATGTGAACACAAAAGCACGCTATAATGACTTTTCTGAAAATTGAACGTGGATTACATTTATTACTATTCAATAAATTGTTCTTATAACCCCTTTAGATGTTTTGCAAATTGCAGTTAAATTAGACAAAATTAATCATCAAAATATAAGAATACAAAATTGACAGAATGGACCCTATCGGGACCAATATCAGTCTTTTAAATCAAATAAATGTTTTAAACTATAGTAAAAACTCTTGTGTATCTCAAATCATTTCAGCAATTTGAATATAAAGCCTATAATTTACTCAAATATGTCTTTGAAATATTTGACTTAAATATACAGAGTGGTCAATAAAATCGGAACACTTTGAATTTTAAACTTCAAAAAGATATAATCTCTTAATTAACAATAGAATTTCAACAAAATGAATAACATAAATAGAATTGTGCCATAGCTCTCTTAATTAATCATGTAGCCGCCCTTAATAATGGCTTACAGGTGGTGGTGGAAGGCCTGACACCCGTTGCGGATGTAGTCATCGGTCATGGCGTCCAAGTGCTGGTTGATAGTGGCATTGGGGTCCTCAATGTTTGAACAAAAGACACTTCAGACATTCCCCACGACATGCACTCAAAAGGTGAAGTCAAGGGGCTAGTATCAGGTCTTTAAAGAGGCCAAAAGTGTCAAAGAAGATCTTGCAAAGGAAGAGATGGGTTTCTCTCATTCTTGATGTCAAAAGTGGCCTCTCCATCTCACAAGGCTCATTCCACCCATTTTTTATAGCTCTCTAGATCAGTTGTTCATAACCTTATTTACCCTTCAAGCTTCATTAGTGCATTCATCGAACCCTTCAAGATTGGAAAAATAAAATATGACTTCTTCAAAGAACATAGGTATATATATTTTATGAGTGCACAAAAGGAACCACTATTTTCAAAGAACAAGACCAACAAAACATGAATTTCACGAAAAAACTATTTTATTGAATATTAGTTGCAAATTAATATGTCTTTTGCTGTTCCCTTTCAGACACAAGTTCAGAAATGCGTGGCTTCACCTTGGCAAGTGCCACTCTCACTTCGTTTTCGCAACAGAGTCTGTTCATTTTCTTTGTTTTTATGACCACCAGCCTCGAAAAGGATTTCCCCCACAAAAAAATACCTTGTTACAGACGGTATGAGTATATCCAGGGCTTTCCTTACAATAAGAGGGTATGGTACGATTTACTGACACCAAAACGTTGATAGTGTTGTTGATGTGAAGAGTTGCCGTTGAAGTTGGTAGTCCCCCACCCACAATGATGTAATTTCTGTCTTTTTGAATAAAAAAAATTAATGGGAAGCAGTGGTAAAACATATATATATATATAATCCTGCGGAGGCCCTTGGTAACCCGGCAACTTAAAGAATGTTTCGTAGGAGAGCAGCTTAACTGTCATGACGCTTAATTAAATTATTTTCAAGCAGCTGCCATGGTAAGGTAATAAACGCAAATCCTACTGCTTATCAAGTAAAGACATAGGCTGGGTTTACTCAGTTTTCGATCCTCAATTATACACTTATCTCCACAACTACTCTAAAAAATAAATAATACTCTTCAGGTTGCCAAGAACACAAGACTCCCGATCTAAAAATACTAAGGATTTGCAACCTTATGCATCAATATCATTTGTTAGTTTTTATTAGATTTATATATTTTTTTATTTAAAAAAGTCATTATGTTCCACAAAATAACATATTAATTTAACTATAATATTGAATAATAGTTTTATGTGTATATTAAGTAATATATAAGAAATAACTACTCAAGAATTAATCAATCAAAGATAGTACTAATTTGAATAACGTATCACTTATTTGAAATGCAAAACCAAATTACAGTAAATAGTTTCATTATATAACTGACATAACAAGACCCTCCGCAGGGAATGGGCTGAAGTGCCTGTTGCCTCCTCCTCCAAATTGAGGCTCTTATTCTTTTTATTAGAAAATTAAATATTTGATTTTTTTCTAAATTTAGAAATTTAATTTAATTTTTTTCCAAAAAAATTAATTTTCTGTGAAAAGCCATGGATTATAGAAAATTATCGCCCAAAAATAGAATATATAAAATTTTTGGCAAAAAATTTATTTTTGATATATAATATTTAAAAATTATTTTTGTGTATAGCTGTGGATTTTGGAATTTTTTTTTTTTCAAAAAAATTTAATTTTTGGGTGAATTGCTAAGAAAGCTTAAATTTTTGGAATTTTTTTCCGAATTTTTTTTTTTTTTTAAAAAAAAAATCCAAAATCCAAACTCCCCCAACAAAAAAAATAATTATATATATATTTACCATATATCCTTCGGACGTCCCTGCATAAATAAGCATATTTTGTATCATATGTACTGTTATGTAGATTTACAATTTATAAAATAAATATTGAATTTTTTAAATGATGTATAGCTAATCATATATTATAATGGATGATACACTTAATGACATGTGTGTTCCACAAAAATCCTCAATTTCGTCTTGTGTCAACAGTCTGTAATATAGATTAACAAAAAAAATATGAAATTTTCGATTGAAGTTGAATTTATTTGTATTTGATGATTCAAATATATTTAAGCCGGAGCTTATAATTAAAATCCATTTCCACCAAAAGAATATTTGATAGTTTATTAAATCCTTTTTTTTGAGCAATGACTTCAGCTGGCATAAAGAGTACAGAGGGACTTTACATTTAGGGTAAAGATTTCTAAGACATGTGAATCAGCCGTTCCAATTTAGGAAATACATTTTAACCTGACGTAATAATATGTTTTCTTATTAATTTAGAAACAACCCAATATTAATAATTAAAGCATGAACAAAAAAATGACATGTTTAGTGTAATTTCAGCAAGTTTGACGTCAGCATTGTTGATGTTGGCCATTTTGGGGGCCTAAACGTTTTATAACAATGACCCGTCCTTACCTTCATAATATCATGTAACCTTTCCTTCAAAAAGAAACATAAAAAAGGCTCGAAATCACTTGTTTTTTTAGGAAAATAAGTTAATCAGACCATTTGATATTTATCTCTTAAGTACTTCCGCCCTATCGTTGGTATATTTATTTCTCAACAAATTTTATATGATATCCAAAATGTCTTCAAATAAATAAAAAGATAGCCAATATATATATATAAACGATTGAAGCGTGTGCTCTTTCTTTGCTTTTGTTCATTATGGAATAAGTCGTGAGTGTATTAACATCTCATCTGAAAAAAAGAGTTCTAGCATACCTTTTGTTCAAATTGTTTTAAAAATCCATAATACAATAACTATATATGAATTTCAGTATAATGATAATATTTTCCCTGTACAAATGCTATTTTAATAATAGAATGTTATTCTTTTATAACAGTATTTCATTTTCTTCCTGCAAAATCATATAACAAGCAGCTGAATTTAATAACAATCTTAATTCAGCAATACCCACCTTCTCCTTGGGCTCTTAAATATATTCCATATCTAAAAATAACTTATTATTTTGTTTAGTTATAAAAATAAATGAATTATAAAACTGCCAGTACGTATCAAGTGGGACGAGGGAATCTACAACTAACAACGAAATACATTGCGGTATTTTTTGTGTTAGCAAGGTAACACCATGAAGAAAATTCTTTTTTTATTAGTATTAAGGAAAATAGTGAACTAATGGATGTCAAAATGAGACCTACAAATAAAAGGGCTTAAACCGTACTGTATATCAAAAATGTATCCCTCCAAATTTTAAGAGATGCAGCAGGAAGGTACGTTGCATTTAGTATCGAAACACAGAGATTATATGTACATTTATGGGCCTTTATCTCAGACTTACTGAGGCTCAAACCCCTTTGAATGAAAATTTCACTTGAAAAATGTAAAAAATGTTCTTAGTATTTTTAAAAAGTATCCTTGTCCATCAAAAATGTTGTAGTTGTGGATATTCTTATTACTGTATTTTTTATTATAATGTTTAAGTTTATAAAGTATTTTTCTCCTTTTTTTAAATATTTATGTAAATTTTAAGTGAATACTTCAATCTTTCTAAAATTGAAACATAAGATTTGGACAGCAGAACTCAAAGTCCCATCCACCCATCTTGAAAGCAATGGAGGTTTAATTTTAAATCAAAATGCTAATTTTCTATTTTCATAATGCAATTTCTCCTTTTATTCATTTAATTATTAATTGTAGTGTTATGCAATAGTAAGACTACATCTTTAAATAAATAAAAATTATATAGTAGATAAAAATAAACTAATACAATGGGAAGGATAAGATATTTTTCTCTAATGATTTACATTTTTTCGACCCTAATTGATCAAAAAAAAAAAGTGTACAAATCTAGCCACATTAAATACATATTTCTTTGATGAAGTTTAATCAAGATTTATTGGAAATTTATCTTATTTTATTTCGTAAAAATATCAACTATGCCCCCCGCCCCCGAATGGCGTCTCCTTCAATTGTGATGCAATTGATCATGTAAGTGAAAATGCTAAATATTAAACTCTAATCCTTGTCAACAGAAAAATACCATATGTATTTTATTGTCCGCTATCGATCTTACTTCAAACGTCATGCCTAATTGATAATTTATTATTTTTGATAAATAAACGAAGTAATAAAATATATTAAATTTATAATCCGTTTCCAAAAAGGAAAGAACTATATTTTTTTCTTGATTCCTTCCTCGTCGTATATTTGTTTATATATTGGCCATCTTATTTTTTATATGAAGAAATTTTGGCTATTATAAATAAAAATAAATAGCTAAGCTTATAATAAAATATTACTAAGTAATATTATAATACAGTATTGAATTAAAATACTATGTAGGATTTTAATATTATGAAATATATTTATGTAATTCATTATAAAAATTGTGGCGAAATAATGTCAGAGTGATAGTCAAGGAGTACTTAAGAGATAATTAGCAATTGGTATAGTTGACTTATTTGGCTAACTACCAGATGATTTTTGGCCTTTTTCTATTTCTTTTTGTACAATAAAATTATGTGATACAATAAAGGTAACGACGTGCTGAGGGTGTAATAAAAAGTTAACCAATCAACTTCTTTTCTTTAGATGAAGCAGATATTATAATTTATAATACATCAGATTTTAATCTACTATAACCTTGCCATGCCCAACTAACAATTAAAATCCCTTTGTCGTCTCGAAGTATTTATTTCTCTATGTCAAAGACCTTTATGTGGATTCTAATGATCAACTTTAATATAAAGCTTATAATAAATATTAAGGTTTCTCTCTAGGGTTTTAGAACTACATTAATTATGGGAAAAATATCATGTATAATTATTTAATTATACAAAAATCTTTTGTGTAACTTGAATATATATTGAAAATTCACTTGAGATAAAGTTTTAAACGATTTATGCAACCATGCAAATGATGTGCATCCACAAAAGATAATGCCCAACGAAGCATTTATAACAATCAAATCTAATAATGAATATTTAATTATAACTTCACCTTTTCATCTAGGAAGCATGAATTAGTTTTGGATCTAAGTTGAAAATTTGTGTGTTCCTTTTAAAATAAAAAATAAATTACTTCAATTTCTTAGTACTTATTATCTCATTCCATAATTTCCCCGGGATCTTGCTAAAAGACAATGCCTCAAAAAAATATTATTTAAGTGGTTTTTTAGAGTATTTTTTCTTCTTAATATTGCGAGTACTGTGGTTATGTTAGTCTTCAATATGGGATTTAATCATTGTTTTTTTGTTTTGTTTTTTTCCAAAACTGTTATCAGTATTATTTTATTACTAAAGAGAGAACATAAAAGTATAAATTAATCACTAGTGTGTGAAAGACGAAAAGTAACACTAGATTTGTTGTGTTGGACTCGGAGTAAAATTGAGGATATATATAATTCAGTCAGTTGGCCTAAAATAAGTGTACCTCACACCGTTCGTAGTTGGTAACCCGAAAGGTGTTTTATGTTTTCTAAAGTGTTTATCATTTTAATTTAATTCCTGAAGAACAATAGGTATAAGGTAATCACCAGTCCTTGGAAGACGAAGACTAATACTGAGGATTTGAAGCCAAGTTATAAGTGTAAGTCCTTGATGGACTCGAATAGAATTGAAGATCCATATACATCGGATTAATTCCTGCCTATATCATTGCTGGATACGGAGTGGGGTTTGTGTTATTTTTTCCGTCCATTAGCTGCTTGCAGCCAGTTAAATGAATCTTTATGGCAGCTCTGCTGCTCTTCACCCTAACATTCTTAAGATTGTCGGGTTGACCACCCTCATTTTTAGTTCCATTATTTAAGCATACTGGTAGATCATATTATTTTCAACTATGTTCATTGGTATCAAGTAGTGTTCAATGCAAGTATTAGGTTTACTTTTTTAATCTTGAAGTCATTTGATGAAGTTTTATCACGATTTCTTTGAAATTTGTCCATTTTATATAATAAAAATCTCAACATGAGCCCCTTGAAATCTTGCAATTCATGATGTCAGTAAAAACAATCAACAAGGCGTCACTTTTACTAACATTATAGTAAAGTAACTCAATGTTTTACGTATCTTTTATACATAAGAGTAGTTTGCAATTACTTTTCATTTAGACATATTTAAAGTACTTATTATTTTTTATATAAATTCGTCAAGATTGATTAATGATGACGTCATTTAGCAAAAATTGTTCCATATGACGGATTTTTTGTTAAAAAATAGGACGAGTTGGACTGGATGTCAAAACTTTGGACCAATACATCCCTAATAAACAGACATTATGAAGATTCATCCTGTATATAAATATAAATATTTATTTTTTGCAAAAAAAATAAAAGACATCAACAAAAAATATATAAAAACGTTTTGCAAAAGGACGAAAACACAGTAATTGTAAGTCATCACAAGTAAGAGATTTTATCAAAACATAATAAATATAATATTTAAAAAACAATTTGTCCATTAAATAGTATTAATAAAATAATAGATTTATATAAATAGTAAATATAAAAATTTCCTTTCTTCAATTAAAGTTTGAATTCCTTCCTTTCTTTATTTTTTCAAAAAAATCTACCAACATTTCACTCTTCTATTATTTTTTTCTAAAGTCTTGGTAATTTTAAAGAAGAACGAGCAACTGACACTTGTCACTAATTAATTATTGTTATTATTAACATTGATTCCACTTCCGCCTAGTTCCTGTTCACTTCCGTGGTGATACATGACTTTGGTTTTAAAAACAGTGACTCCTCCATTGTTACCAACACCAGAGGATTCACACTTTTCAAATGAAGGATGATGATGTCGATGTGGATCCGAAGCGTTGGAAACTCCAGAGCAACGAAGGAGTCCATCAGGTCCATAGATCATATTGGCGTTCCCGAGCTGCGATAAATTGCCTTCACTTTGTGACTGAAATCGGAGATTGTGATCCGCCGATGAGAGTCGGTTTCGACAGTGTGGATGATGATGGTGATGGTGATAATGTGGATGTGATTGCAAGAGTCCGCGATTGTGTCCTTGGTTTCCAGCCTTGGAGATGATCCTTCGTGCCATTTGAAGCCAACTGTAAATAAGTTAAAAAATAGCCATATAAAAAAATGAACGCAGGATATGTGTAGGGAATGTAAAAATTGTCCAAATCCTCGTGAGTAGTGGCGTAGCTAGCCCTTCTTTGGATAAATTTAAGCTCCACCCAAATATAATGAACATATTAAGTCAATAAAAAGTTCTAAGCGTTTTCCGCTAGATGTCTTTAGTGAGCTATATCTCACGATTAATATATAACATTAAAAAAGCTACAGGTATACTAAAAGGTTAAGCATACACTTAAAATAAAGTAAATTTACAGTTTTGTGCTTGGTGAAGCCAGTTGTGTGTAGCAGCATTCCAAAATGGAAGTAAAAAAAGGAAAAATTCGATACATTCTTCAGTATCACTGCGACCAAGGTGGCGGAGCCGGCGGACAAAATTTTGCGTGCTGTTTATGGGACCAATAAAGTATCGAATGTAACATCAAAGCGGTGGTTCTAACGATTCCGTTCATGTAATATGGACATCGAAGATAAGGTACAACCTGGTAGGCCCATCATCGAAAATGTCTATAAAATAATGGAAATCGTCGAGTGGGACCGGCATGTTAATTTAATTTCAATTTTTTTATATTAATTTTATTTTCAAAATAAAGCACAAAACGCTCAGAACTTTTTACTTTACATATTATTTAAAAAATACACCTATTTATATAAGTAATTATCAGAGGGTGCCCACGTTGCAGCGCTGAATAGAGAGGAATAGAAACAAAGAATGAAGGTAGATGGAAAGAGACAGGGAGAAGAGAAGATGGGAGAGATAGAGAGTGATAAGGAAAGAGAACACGGAAATTGAGGTTAAATTTCAATCAAAAACAGCCTCTTAGTAACTTCGGAGGCACAAAAAAATATCATAAGGAACATAATTGGTTCTTTTATATGTGTGTTTGCTAATTTCAAAAACATATCTGTCCGACCGTTTGGGATTCCATGTGACATAATACAAAAAACGGACTTTTAAATAAATATAAGATTGTATTTAGAGTATTGTCAATAAATATTTATTCGGTCCAGTCCAGTCTTAGGGTCAATCCTTAAGATTGTCTGTACTAGAACTGATTAAAAAAAAAGAAATAAAGTTGAGTGACGTTATCAAAGACCGAACTTTATAAGTCTTTAGGACTGATATGCAGGAGTGAACTGTACCAGACCCAGAGTGAACTGGACGGGACTCTAGTCTTCAGGCCTAAATAAGGACTGACACAACACTAACTGTATTACGGTGTCCAAATGATGAACACAAAGAACACTCCTAATGGTGAACATAATTTAAAAAAAAAAAGAATTGGTAATCTGCAAGAAATGAGCAATAGAGTTTTTATAGTCATCTCTGTCGGAAGATATGTCATCTATCAATGTTGCCAACATAAAATTTTCTTTTAGATTTACAATAATCATGATTTAAACAATTTTCACATCCCTAGGTATGTAAGTGAGAGGGATTTTACGTTACCTATGGGGTGACATGAGCATTTTCGCTTGTTGTGCACGAATTTGACTCCGATATTTGGAAGCGTAGTCGTAAATTTGATCTCCATCTCGCTCACTTAAACAACTTGACGGCTACAAATAATAAAATTGGATACAAAACATGAGATTTGATTTTAAGACACAATCATTTTTTATGAAAACCTACCGAGTAAGATCCTGGAACATAATTTCCTTCCCGACAGCGAGATCCAGTCGTGGGTAGACCACAGTCGGAGGCAGGATAGTTGACATAATCATTGGGAAAGGGAATGTGCCGACGAGACTCAGAGGAGGATCCGGGAGTGGGTACAGTAGGTGGCGGAGGTGCACGGTCACTCCATTCAGCTAATCGGAGATCCTCTAGCTGTTGGAGAACGAGGGGATATGAGAGCCCGAGTTCGGAGGAGTATCGTGAGGCTAGGTTCGCCAAATAACCGTCTCCAGACTGTAAAATAAAGAAAAAGGGATTGTATAATTATGTTTCGAAATATTATTACAATATAATCATAGCAAATTATACAACTTTTTAAACAAAGGCTTAACTTAAATATTATATATTAATCTTATCATTTAAGAATAATTCTATTCTTGAGATATGAGGGCATAACTCAAAAAGAAACCCTATTTCTTAAGGCGTTATCTATAAAACATATTATGGTAGTGAGTTTACTGTATGCATGTGTGTGTGTGTGTGTTTTAGTCTTCAAGTTTATTGTATACAGGATCAATTATGGCCAACGAACTTCATTCTTTTCTTTTTATGATCCTTACCTCATCACCACTATTGTTTCAAAGTTAACCGTTTTCTTGAAGAAAAGAAAAAAAACGAAATAAAAACAAAAACCCAACTCAAAAAATATCTAAAATAATGGGAAGAAAATGAAGCCATGAGACTTCCACCCATTAACATCTCATTTGCAAGACTTATTCATAGTTAAGAAACAGAAATCGCGAAAAAACAAAACAATATCACTACATACACATAAGACTCTTGGGGACATTTTTTTTAGCAAACCACATAAACCTTTCCTGCTGTGGACAATAAAAAAAACGACTTTGACAATGTTTGAAACCTCTCAGTCAAAATTTAAACCTGATTGAGGTGATAGTTAAAGAACAAAAAGGAGGGGAAATATCTTAACTTTTATAAAATAGGCAAACCGTAAATCATTCAGCACATTTTAGATCCCTTAAATAACTAAAAAAAAGTATTAAATAATAAAAAATATACAATGTAAAATTTTTTACTCATAACATAACATTTCGCACGGTACAAGAGGACCAAAAATGTTGCATTGGGGCCCAAAAATAATTTTTCCCCCTTCAAATTAAAATAGCTTGTACACGCTCAAAATGGTCTGAAAGGCCTAAAATTTAGGCAAAGTCAGTTTTTTGATTGTCCCAAGCAGGAAAAGTGTATGCGCAAAGGGTGACGAATATTGACATGCACACAAAACAGTCTAATACACATTGATATATATATAAAGCTTATTAAAAAAGTATTATTATGACTACTTTTATTGTTATGTGCATGGCCGGGGGTTTTATGTTGTATACATACAGAAAAATAAAGTCATCAAGTAGATGAAAAAACAGACAATTTCTTTTGTTTCACCTAGGCATAATGAAAATTATGTGGAAGGCTTATTTTTTGTTATTACTAAATATATCTACACATGGAAATGAGACTATCCTTTTTAAGGTTTTTCAAGCAATTTGCATGAGTCAAAATTTATATTTTGTACTACTTTATTTATCAGTAAAAAATATAGTGCACTTTGTTTTTTGATCATTTGAGGGTTGGAAGATAGACTCAATAGTCATTTGCAGTTTTCATGTTTTATCAAAGACAAGTTTCACACATCAACGAATGAGGTTAAATTTTCCAAATTTATGCTCGATGAAACAGGAAAATCTAAAATCATAATAACTAGTGTTGAAATTTGGACCGATATTTCGGTCCATACCGTGATCTTCGACTGGAAACCAAAATTTAATTGTTTTAAAATCGTGGAGCAATTTTATCGGTCTCAATCTATGTACAGATTTTTTACCTTTTCCTAATTTATCATTTGTTAAAATATGATTTATGTAGCTCATTTCACTTCATATGACGTCATCGACAATTTATCTATAGAACTGATCCCGACTGAATTTTAATGTTAACAATCCCAACAGATTTTTATGAAACAGATCCAGTGAGAATACAGACCTAATTTTACATTCAGATGGATCAAGACTGAACTTCTTTAAAGGACTGAACTTTTGTACCGAAACCAAACACTAATATTAGCACAAAAACAGTACAGTCTAATGTATAGGGTTGAAAATCCTGAGCATTTTTTATCATTGGCAGAATGAACAATATTTTTAATTTTATTTTCTAAAGATGTCATCATTATTATTTCATTATTGAGGAGAGAACCCCAAATGTATTAAGTATAAACACGAGTGTGTGTACTCATGAATGACCAAGAGTATCGATGAAGATTTATTGTGGATTTATAATTGTAAGTCCCTGTTAGACTTACAGTAGAATTGAAGATCGAAAAAAAAGTGATTCCTGCCCATGTCTTTACCTGATTAGGAGTGGGACTTGTTTTATTGAACCGCCATTAGTAACTTCAACATTTGCCATGTATATTTTTATCTACTCATTTCTAGAGTTGTAGACACCCTAGTGGACAGTTAAGCTGCTCTCATCATAACTATTCTTCAAATGATTTTTGTGCTTTCTTCTTTTTTACACACCGAAAATGCTTACAATTTACAACCCTACGAATTGTACCTACATAGAATATTTTGACAAAGAATATCATATACTTTGAAGAAAAAAAAAATACCCCTAGGTCGGAATGATAAGAGTAAAGTGTACTTTTTTTGATAATTTTTTTGCGATACGATATCACATACAAAACTTTTTTATGGTATATAATATATTTAAAAAAAAAAAGTATTTAAAAGTTTTTTAAAAAAAAGACTTAAATTTGTATTTAAAAATACTTCACTTTTTAGTGTGCAAATATGGAAGATATCTATGTACACTACAAGTACAAACTCCCAAGAGAATCATAAAAATTATTAGAAAAAACTCTTAGACATAAGAGGTGGAGATTCCAATAGATGTGCACGCTTATAAAGAAGTTACACACTTATTTATTACAATAATATCTTCTTCTTCTTCCTCTCTAACTAAGTAGCAAGAAGAATAAAGTCTCAAGGGAACAATACTCTTATATCTCTACTACCCATAATAATAATCTTAGAAGAAAAAGGTGCAAACGTAAGATATCCCAATTCATAGATAGGTTAAGTGAGCCAAACGTTGGACAAGGTATTTTTTACCCACTTGAGTAAATTATTCTTCTTTTTATATGTTATCTACAAGTTAGGATTTTGTACAAATTATAACTTGTACCAAAAAATGAGATGAATACTTTTAAATGAAGGATTGACAGTACTTGGGATGAGGATAATAAAATAATTGAATATTCCATGGATTATCTATTTATTATTGGTGTCATTTTTGGTTGTTTTAATACAAACTACTGAAATATAAGTATATTCTAGGACGATATAAAGTTCAAATACCCGCAGTTATATTCCTCATAAATATCTAATAACCATATAATTTTAATAGATCAAAATGAAATGATATTATCAATGTATAGTTGGTCATTATAGAATGACAAAATTTTAAGACGAATATATTGCAACTTCTAGAATGTGCTGATACAAGTTGCAACTCGTACATACATCGCAACTTGTAAACAACAAAAATGTAAGGAAGACTACTAATCTTGAAAATACATTTAAAAACAAACAGCATATGGACCCTATTTTACTCTAAATATATTATTGTATATAATAAAGGAAAAAATGACTCATGCCCCTTTTTATTCCAGTTATCCTGAGTTCCATGCATAAAGGCACATTCATAAACCACGCCACCACTTAGCGGGAGGAGCGATCCCTCCATTGGGTAATAATCAGATTAAAACCATTTTAATGGTGCCAAAATTGATTGTCACAATACAAAAATGGGAAATGAAATTAAACAGGGGGTATCTCACAGTCAATATAAGTGTCTTAAATCAAATAAAGGTTCTAAACTTTAGCTAAAATCCTTGGGTATTACAAATTAGTCCATAAATTTGAAAACTAAGCCTATTATTGAATTATTAAATATGAAATATTGGGCTTTATTTATGGATGCAGTAAAAAATAATCATTGGGATTTTTTCCTTTTCTTGATTTTTGTTCACGATTGTTTTTAAGGTGAATTTTAGCATATATATAAAAAATGTAGACGGTATATGGTTAATATTCAGTTTTGAATCCAGTCTCAACACTAATTAAAACCCTCCACTCAACTTTTTTAAGGATACTTAATTATTCAATATGGTTCCCACTCATATATTTAATTACACGTTTCCCCGTATTCAATTACACATCATTCTCCATCGAAGGGTTCGAAAGATAGTCATCGCTACTTCATGTCTTCAATGTATGTACTCGTGGAAAGAGGAAGAGAATGGCTCTGAGCTATCATCATCGCATCCCCCTCGAATAAAAAAAAAAGATATATAAATCCAATCATGTCAGTTGATTCCCCCCCCCCCTACAATTTCTAACCTTTTTTTACTTACTGTCTCTATTCTGAGCCGTAAGTAAAAAATAGATCATGACAGGTAGCCCCCTCCTTCTTCAAATTTCCCATGAGGGAAATGATGATAAACCACCTTCTTCCATAATTTTCCTTTTTACGTGAGACAACTACCAATTAAAAATAAGCGTGTACTAACAAAAATGCATATACAGGGTGCGTCATACATATTTGTATGATCAATTAAAAACATCCTTTGACTGACCTCCTATAAATGTACATTTTTTTACTTATCCCCAGAAATATATCAAAATTAGGTCAACAAATGGATAAAAATTGAAAACCTCATAAGGTATATGGCACATGGTGTATGTGTATTTTCGCAGACTCCGCGCTTGATTATAAAAAATAGAATTCTCTAATACTGTTTGCATTTTATCAAAATCATTTCCAAGAATAATAAATTCAAATTTCAAAAAAAAAAAGAATTTATATTTCCTCTATCCTCTGTTCAGCAACGATAAAACCCCGACCTTTCACACAGGGATGGAGAAAGTGCAAAAAGGACCGTCAAATCACAAAAACGCATTACGAGACACCCTATTCAACGATACAAAATAGGCCAAAATACGGTCCTACAGGGTGCATGAAAAACAAAATACTGGGAACAGCTTTATAAAATAAAAATTAAACATATTCCGGTAGCAACTACAAAAAACTTCCATAATAAATTATTTTCATCTATAAATTTGAGTCTCTCTCACAAAAAAAAATATATATATAATAAGTAAGGTTGTTTCAGTTCTTATTCAGGAGTGAAAACTGCAGTCCCGTCCAATTCAGTGCTGTATATCAATCCTTAACATATAAAGTTAGGTCCTTGATGACTTAACTCAACATTATTTCTTCTCTTTTTTAATCAGTTCTAGTACTGACAGTCCGAAGACTGGACTGGACCGAATAAATAAAGACTGACGACACAGTACTAGTTATAAGTGTAAGTCCTTGTTGTATATAGACTAGAATTGAGGATCGAGATTGGAGTAACTCCTGAATATGCCTTTGCTGGACCCGGAGTGGCTTTGTGTTTATTTCCTTCATCTCAGGGCGGTATTCTCCTGATCTAATAAAACGTCATGACAGCCAAGCTGATCTCCTCCCTAACATGCATCACATTGTCAGGATTCCCATGTTACTTTCAGTTTCTTCTTTTTGGCATACTCGGAGGTACTTGATCTTTGTTTTCTCGATAAAGTATTATTTTGTCTAATCAATAATACTATGGACAATAAGAGTATTATACTATATAAAATAAAACATATAAGACACCCTGTTGCAGGTTGTGGAATTTCTCCTATTTTGCGTCGTCCAACATAGTCCCAATGGTCTTAAAACGGATAAGGAGAGTGGAAGAATAGATAACTGGCAACACATAGAAGTAACATAATATAATACATTTATTTCTCTATCTGTTGTATAGATGATGACCTCAGACAGACAGGAGTAGGTATAATGTATAGTGTAATGCTGAGAGAATTGTAATTATTATAACTTCCTATGAGTAATTATTATTATTATTATTCTATATATTCTTTCCTACTTTTTATGGCACACTTGGGAAAGACGCCGCACCAAGAAAGGAACGAAGCAAACAGCTCCACCACCGGGCTCCTTCCCTCTCCTCTTTCTCTCTTTTTCCAATTAAAAAGTTGTGTCTCAAATTACTTTATCGACTTGCATAATAAAAGCTAGAAACGCACATAACCTTAATTACTTTTTATTCCTTCTTTCATTTAAATTGTTGCATTTTTCGTTTTCTATTTGGGTCCTCTTCAGTTAAGTATGTAGGCATGTATGTACTACTTTTATTACTCAAGTACTATGTATTAGTGTTGACACTCGGTACAAGACCGACATTTTATTAAGTTCGATCTTAACATGTTGGTTTTTTTAAAGACTGATTAAGATCTAAAGTTTGGTTCTGACCGCGATTTCAACCACTTTAACCAGAAGGTAATTACGACTGTGAGTGAAAATTATATAATGGTGATGTCATCAGGGGATCTGTTGGGAAGAAAAGTTCGTTGGACATTAATGACAATTATATACTGTGCATCCTTTTTTTACATTTTCATAAAGAAAAGATCAAAATTTTCTTATTTTATTCTCGCTTTTTGTTCCATTGAGTTGTGTAAGAAAAAAAACTTTATAAATGTTTTTTTATAGGTTAGAATAATGTTTATCATCATTAATTAATGTAAAATAAGGATTAATGCTGTATTTCAATCTTTATTGACGACGCAAAGAACTTTTGTCTCCTTTCAAACTTTGAACAAGATGTGTTACCTAGAGATGACAAATTGAAATTTTGCATATTTTCCGTAATCGAAATTCGAAAAAAGTTGAAAACAAACCGGCCTACAGTACAGTGTACTTAGAGGTAGGACTATGAAGCACCATTTTACTTATTACACAATATGTAATAATAAAGATCGGCAGACAGGAAGGAATAAGCTCATCCTTTAACAAACAAATGGTTAGACACCACATGGTTACTCCTATATTAATCCCCTCACATATTTTTCGGGGTTTTTTTAGAACAAATTATGTCAAATTATTTCTAAGAAAAGAATTTGAGTCTCTCATAAAAAAAAAGTATGTCAGCCCACCACAGTCCACAGAGGAGGGATTGCGTTCTAATCCGATTAGGAATCATAATGAATTTAAGGGAAACACGTTTTGTAAAGAAAGAAATACAAAAAAATATGAAAAATTCGATCGACGACCCTTGAGGTGATTTTCTCTAATTGTTATTATAATCAATATTTTCTTTATGAAGAGAGAAACAGAAAAATACCTATACTCTCCATTTAATTGCTCCAACAGGAGCAAGGTATTAAAGAACAGAATAATAAATAAGTAAATTGGATTCTCTACGAGAAATAGACAATTAATAACACAGAGGAAACAACCACACTCTTAACCAATCTGTTGTTTCACCTTTATGATTTATGTGCAAAAAAAAAGTAACTCTTAATCACTATATGTATCCCGTCAATATCAAAGCAAGCTAGAATTATTTTTTACCAAATTTGGCGATTATTCGTCAATTTTTATCAACAAATTATTCTTGGGATGCATCGCAAAAAAAACACTTCAAGTAGCCGAAATTGATTATCACGAAAAAGAATGAGAAGTTAAAAGATTTTATGAATTTGAAAGGGCGATATTGGATCCAATAAAGGTTTTAAACTATTGTTAAAACTCTGAAGTATCTCAACTCATATTATAAATTTGAGTAGTAAAACATTTATCAAGTTTTTTTCTTAAGCAACTCGATGGAACAAAAAGCAAGAATAAAATAAGAAAATTTTAATCTTTTCTTTATGAAAATGAAAAAGAAGGGTGCGCAGTATATAATTGTCATTAATGTCCAACGACTTTTCTTCCCACCGGACGCCCCTGATGACATCACCGTTATATAATTTTCTCCTTACACTTGCAAAAACATTTTGATAGTCATTAAGATTTAAATCTTTTGATTTGTTGGTTCCGTCTTGAAGTGTAATAGTTCACTATTTGCATTTCTACAAATGAAAAAAAGGGTTTACCTCCTTAGAAAACTGGATTGTTTAGGCCATTAAAATGGCTGACGTCAAGTAAAAACGCTTTTTTATACAATTTATATATTATTATTTCACTGAAGTATATATAGTCATTTGTTGTTTAAAAGTTGCAACTTGTATAAGTAAATTGTACAAGTTGGAATGGCTTTGTCATAAAATGCATTATTTAATTAGAACATTGGTCACTCTAATTACCACCTATCATTTAATTTTGTTCAATTAAAATTACAGGGTTATTATGATTTTATGAGTAATAGAACTGTGGGCATTTGAACTTTATTATGTGCTACATAATATTTATATTTTATTAATTTTTATAGAAATAGTAAAAAATACATCACTAATTCAATGATTGTATCATTTTCAAATCATGTACTGTAAATCCTTCATCTCTTTTTTTGGTAGCAACTTGTACACAACGTTTATAACAAGTAAAAAATAATAAATTGGGATTTTCTCCTTTTCTTATCTTTATTCAAGATTGTTTTTAAGTTGAAACGCCACATACAGTGTATTTTATAACTCGTTTCTTTATTATTATTTCGTTTTAAGGACTTTTCGTAAATTCTGCCAAAACACATTATAGGTTTTTAGTTGGAAGGTATCTAAAGAGATATTTTCAAATACATATATTCGTAGATGAGTAAGATAGGTAGATAAATACTCAAAAGATAAACTATTATCTATTCCATGGTATTTACCTCTCTAAAGGAGAACTACTTCTCTATAGATGAAGAAGATTATTTAAGTTTGGGTAAATGCTTTTTTTTTTAAATACACAATTATTTATGAAAACACTTAGTGACCCGTCAAAATAAAAATAATTATGAATAACAATCCCAAAAATTAGAAAATCCCAATGTATATTATTCATTTATATCGAGCGATCCATTAAAATCTGAACACATTGAATTTTAAACTTGAACAAGATATAATTTATTAATTAACTATACCTAGAATTTCAACAAAATTAATATTATAAATAGATGTGTTTCTGAGCTATCTTAATCATTAATGAAGCTGCCTATGCGGAAATGACGACGGTGGAAGGCCTGGTACCCGCTGCGGATATAGTTCTATGTTATGACGTCCCAGTGCTGGCTGTTTATTTCATTGCTCGTGTCAAAAGTAGACGCTCACAAGGCTCTTTCTATCCACTTTTTTTTAATGCTCTCTTTACAGTCTGTTGTAAAACCCCGAGATCTCTTGCATGTACTTAAGGAAATGGCCCAGGCTGTTTTCTTTAACTTATATTGGTCCCAGATTTGGCTTTTCAATTAAAATCCATCAGTTTATCATTCATTTATTTTGAACGATCAATTTTTGATATTTTAACTATGCAATGAGACATGAGCGTTGTTTACTTATATTCGTTAATAAATAAAGAACCAGGGAGTGGCACAATAATTCAACTCCCAGAAAGATAATCTTATTTAATAAAAAATAAAATACATATGCTGTCATATGGAGGGCCCTGTGAAAATTATTTTGGGGATGCGCCATTTACTTTAAACAACTAAGTTCTAACCTTTAGACCACCTAACGCATAATATATATATCTCAATTTTATTCCTGCCCTATTTACGGCACACCCAAGGGGAGAATAAGAACTATTTATTCATAGAAATGGACAAATATTCGTCGAAAATACTAATGTTAATCGACTTCATATTGAGAAAAAAAATATTCTAGCTTGTTTTTGTATTAACGGGTCACATGCACTACTATTGATGAACTCTAAAACTAAAAGGTGAATTGGGAATTTTGTTATAACGTATATTACGTAATCCCTTCTTATACTTTGTGGTTTTGTATTCGAATATATATTTTTTGTTCATCTCTTAATAGATTAATAACCACAGAATAATCGTTTCCTAATTGACCCCTACATACCCCAAAATTACCTTGGCTCCCGGATCAATTCACTCACACAACTAACTCAAGGGATTAATTACGAATAATTAATTTAAAAACTTGTAAAAAAAACAACCGAGTAGGTTTGGAAATGGTTATAAATATAGACGTGTTTGTTGTTCATTCTCTTTAGAGTCTAGACTCCTTTATAGATAAGAGTTATCGATTTCATGGTAGCTGCTACAATAGAAAAATACACCCTTTTCGTTTTGTTTCTTTTTGAGGTCTTAATGACTAATATTGGATAAGGAGAGGATGACTCCGCTTCCATTCCTCATATCTATTCACTTTGACGGTTATTCTATATACATATATATAGGTACAATTGCAGCTTTTTAACTAATTACCCTGTAAAAAATATAGATTAGTTTTTCAATACATTAAGAGGGTTTTTCAATCCCTGACGATTTTTTTGGGTTGTGTAATTCACGATGTTCTAAGATCAAAATATTTTAATGCTTACAAGACATTAATAGGTCATAGATTCATTGTTCATTTGTCAATGACTTCAGATACGAAGGGGTACGTGAATTTATATCTAAATATCATTACATTATACAAATAACTAGAAAGGGCCTATGGTCATTTTTCCTCGATTGAATATGAATATATGAAGCATCTTTATTAAGTCCTACATAAGGACACCAATTTGAGCTGTGTCCCACAATATGTTCCAAAGTTACAGTTGATTCTGTATTTTTAAAATTGTTTGCAACATTAACCTTGACATCTCAAAATTTAATGGCCTCTGACTATGAACATAAATAATATTTATAACGAATTGGATCAAAATCGGTCTGAAACTTTTACCTTAATCCTATTGACCAACAGACAAACTAACGAACAAAAAAAAATTGGAATTTCCGGACCCAAAATTTGCTAATGCTTGATCTCAAATTGAATTAACCAAAGTTTGTAATTTAATACGATAGGGGCCGGATGAAGGTTACATTTTTACTGGTGCTAAAACAATAAATAAACCAATGGTATTACTATTAAAACATAATTATTATTTTTCACAATTAGAATTATTCCTATCCTAACATGATAACTGTTATAACTCGGATAAGAACAAATTTACCTATATAATAGATGGGTACTTCGTATACAGATCCAAGACCCGTCATATCTTTATAAACCAATACTATAAAGTTTTTAAGATTCGGAAAAGTTTGAATACTCGAAGGTGGTTTGTGTCACAGATATATTCAAATAATATAAGTTCACTATTACAGTAGCCGGGGTCTTCCAATCCAGTTCCAAGACACATCCTATCTCTAATTGGAGCTTGTGTTTATTTAATGAAACGTCTTGACAGCTAAACTGTTCTCCTCCAAAACTTTCTTTAAATTGTCTGGGTGAGAACATTAATATCGGTAGTTCATATTTTATACAACTCTAGCTATTGATATCTTGTATCTCTTATATCAAAAGTTGCAATTTTTTTTCTCTTTCTATATATACTTCTAGTCATGTTATAGTTATTATTATTTGGTTTGTAATTATAAAGTGAAAGTTGAATTTTAATTTTATGGTTTTTTTTTTTTGGTTTTTTTTTTTCATAACGAAAAAGTGAAGTAAAAATGAGGATTTTCACTTTTTTTTTTTTTTGCTCACACACGTACCAACCACTACTATACAACTAACTTTTTCATTGTGTATGTAATTTATGGTTTGGTTGGTTCAAAGTTATAGAGAAAGGAAAATAAACCCAACCTTCATTTTTGCAAAGAAATAAAAAAACTTATTGAATGAATTAGTTGCCTACTTCTTTATAACCAAAAATGCTCACTCCTAATGAACTCTAAGGGATTAGAATACATTCTAATCTAACATTCATTTGACTAAATAATAAAATGATATGTTTATGCCTATTTTTAATTGCCATTTACCCAATAATAAAACTTACTACTCAATTCCATTTCTAAATATTTGTACATATATCAAACTCATCTTTAAAAAAAAAAATAACTTTTGCTCATGAACTGTTAATTGTATGCATATCCTAGCCTGCAAGATTTGAAATAGTTGGCAATCAGAGCCTTGTTAAATATATTTTCTAAAGCTATTATAATTATTAATATTTAGTTCTGAGTAGATAATATAGAAGTCTAAAGTGTGCGTGCTGATGGATGACAGAGAGTAACACGGAGGATTGGTTGAGGAGTAATATGTGTATGTCCTTGTGGGACTCAGAGTACAATTGAGGATTGAGATCGGAGTAGTTATTGCCTATATCATTGCTCATTATGGAGTGGAATCTGTGTTTATTTCCTTCATCTGACGGCAGCTTGCAGCTAATCTAATGAAACTTTACGGTTGCTCATCTCCTCTCCTTTAATCAAACATTCTTCCAATGGTCAGGATTACCAAAGGTCATTTTCAATGCGTTTTTTTCAGCACATTGATAGGTCATAATAGTTTGTAAAAAATAAAATAAACAGAAATTCAAAGTGGTAATCCTGAAAATTAGGAGGAATGTTTGACTTAGATGTTTTTATTAGATTAGCTGCAAGCATCTATGAGAGCAAAAAGAAATAAACACAAATTTTACTCTGTATCTAATAAAGAAATTGCCTAGAATTACTCAGATATGGATCCTCAATTCTAAACCAATTTAAATAAATAATAATGATGGCAGTGATATGTAAGTCCTTATCTAACATTGAAGACCGCAGTTTTGTCTAGTTCAATCATACATAACAGTTCTAGAACTTATAACGTTCGTTCTTTGTTGCCTTCAATCAACTTTTTTTTAATCAGTCCTAATATTGACAGTCCCAAGAAAAGATAGTCTTACAGATAGGTCCGGATAAATAAGGACCGACACAACACTAGTTAAAAGTGTAATTTCTTGTTGGACTGAGGGGGGAATTGAGGATAGACAACGGCTGAATTTGTGTTTTTTACTTTATCTTTTAGCTGTTTGTAGTTAACCTAATAAAACATCATGCCAGCTTATCTGCTATTCTTCAAACAGTCCTTATATTGTCAGGGTTACCAAGTCATTTGTTGGTTTCTCCAATTTTTTATATGCATCATATTTTGTATCTATCACATTAATATATACAAAGGTTCTTTATTAGGATAACAATACATATATGTATTGCTGCTATATAGCTGGTCAAATAAGATTATAGTATCCTTGATCTTTCTCGGATACAATGCAGGTGGTGTGACTGTAATACTCATTAGTGAATTTTGTATTATTGTGACAAGATGTGTACATACATTGTTATAAGTAATCATCTCCGTTTTTGAATATTCCTATGAGTATTTTTAGAAGGTTTGACAACATTCCAGAAACAGTTTTTTGAGGTTACAAACAATTACTCCACCAGAGTACCTCCTGAAACAACACCCATTCTATACATCTTCATCATTCTTATATTTGTATCGTCATTCTAATTATATACTGTATAAATAATGGAAAAAAGTATCATTCAATTAATTATATTATATTATATCTTTATATAACTCTATCTGTGTCCTCCTTAATGAATTGATTTCATGTTTGGGGTTCATTAGTATTATTAGATATATATATATTATATGAAAAAACGATAACAAGAAAGAGAGTTATCTATATAATGCATATTAATACAGACCAATGCTGAATAAAATATGTCCTGTCAGTGTGTAAAAATAAAAGAAACCGAAAAAAACGTGGTAAACCTGACCATTTGAATAATGTTTGGAAGGGGTGCAGCTTAGCTATCATGACGCATCATTTGATTAGCTGCAAGTAGTTGTGGCGACGAGGAGAAAGAAATAACCAATAACATAGCCAATAATTACTCCAATGTCAATCCTCAATTCTACTCCGAGTACAACAAGGAATTACCCTTATAACCAGAGTTGTATAAAATATGACTAGCCGGTTTGGTAAAAAAAAAAAGGAACAAAAAATGAATCTGGTAACCCTGACAGTTTAAAAAAATCTTTGGAAGAAGTGCAGTTTAGTAAATTATTAATAAGTTAATTGCAAACAGCTTTGAGAGAAAGGATATAAGCACAAATCCCACTCCTTATTTACTTATTACTCCGATGTCGATCTTCAGTTTTACTCCGAGCTCAACAAGGACTTACATTTACAGTTCACGAGTTAACCTCCATTGTTGCTCTCAATGTTTCCTGAGCACACTCATTAACTATAACTTTATATAATTAGCTCTTCTCTTCTCAAAAGTAGCCAAAATGTATCGCCACAATAAAAGAATGATAAATTAATTATCTTTGAAAGGGACCATATCGTGGTCAATATAAGTATCTTTACTCAAATAAAAGTTTCACATCATAGCTGAACGTTTTTTGTATCTTAAATCACCCTAGAAAATTTGATTACAAATCATATAGTTGTTCGAATATGTATATGGGCTGTATATATCTTTGATTTTCTCCTTATCTTGATTTTTATTCAAAAAAAAAAATATATTCTTTAAGTCATTTGATAGAGTATCATCAAGGCAACGTTTGAAATTTGTATATTTTATGTTGTAAAAACATCATTTATGATATATTGCGAATATAACAATCCTATCAATTTCCTTATTGCATCTTGCATTTTTTTTTTTTCTATAAATACGTCATCCTTTTGGAGTAGAACAAAAAGAGAAAAAACAAATTTAAATTTCTACCCCTTAACCAGAAAAAAATAAATGATAACCATCTTTTTTTTCCTTTTTTTTTTTTTTTTGAAAAAAAGAGCAGTTTGGAAAAAAGAGGAGTATAGTCAGAGTAATCGATCTTTCTTAAAGGAAAATGAAACAAGAAAGACAAAAATAACAACAAAAAAAAAAAAAGAAGATGAATGAGTTTGAAGATTATGATTGTTCGGAGCCAGTGTGAGGGGGGGGCACACAACAGCGTCGTCGTTGTCAGTGCTAGGAGAATTAGATCTTCCTCTTGATAAGTTCTGTTACCCATCTCTCTCTTTCTATCTTTTTTTTTTTTTGAGCAAAATTGATTCTTATCCATTTCGAAAAAGTTAAAAAAATCTATTTTGTTTGTGGTTTTTTTTTGTTTTTTTTCAAATATGCAAAAAAAATGAGGAAAAACTCTAGAAAGTCGAGAAATGTGTTTCATCTACATCGTGCTTAAATAAATTGTATCTTACTTGATAGTATGATTTAAATCAACTTTATCAAGAACATTTTTTGATCTGTGAATTTTTCCTTGCACTGAACTTGAGTTGTTCTGGCAAGGTTTGGGGTCCTCTTACCAACAATTATTCCTTTGGGATAGTTGACATACAACCAGGGTTTCATAACCTCTTTCATTATCACCTGATAGTATTTGGCTTCAATTTAAATAGCCATGCATAGTGCTATATCTGTCCTTATTCATTCGGTCCAGTCGAATATTAGAACGAGTCATGTCGGTCTTTAAGACCGTGGGTCCTTCAAACTATCAGTACTATAACTGAGTTTAAAAAAAAGAGATATAGTTGAGTGAAGTTATGAAGGACCTAGCTTTAATAAGTTTTATGAATTATTTGAAGGACTGGACTGAACCAGACCGAGCTGTACAGGAATGCAGTCTTCAGTCCTAAATAAGAACTCACAAAACACTAGCCACACCTTTCAAAAGGTATTTAATGCCAATGTTGATGAGTCTTTCACTTCCTTTCTTCTTGGAGAGGCTCTCACACCGCTGTTAATAAGCCTCTTGTCCTTACAGGTAAACTCAACAGAGCAATTCACAATGTGCGCGGAGAAGATCTGCAATCCGTTGCCTTTTTGCCTCCACTGTCGTTGTTTGTTAACGTATCACAACCAATAATACAGCGTACGGAAGCTGATAAATTTTAAAACAATTTATTATTTAATAACACAACATCAACTCCAAGTAATTATGTCTACATGGAGCTGTAATGCCCTTACACACACTGAAGTTACTTTGATTTTTGGTATTGACAGCAAGACCGTTTAAAAAGATAAAAGAACCGATTTCAAGATCTACATCACTAGTAGTAAAAAATAGCAATAAATCCACAAAACGAATTATATTTTAGTCTATGAGACAGTAAATGAGGGGTGTAGCTAAAATATCATGTATAAGATCCATTAGCTACAAAGAATCATCACATCTCTACTTCAAAGCCAATATAAAAAGATTCTTGTATATAATAGGATAAATAAAATGAATAGCAGATGATAATGTTTTTAGTAAGTGGATGGTTTTGCTATTATCGACGGCGAAAAATAAGAGATTAATTAATAATGAAACTCGTGAACTACGCATAATCTATGGATACTTAAAGGACAAATTTGCCTTCAGATTCGTGGGGAGTTAACGTATCTACATAATATGTAGCTATTCCAACCTTCCACAAAAATTGGCCCACCCAAGAAGATCGCATTTATATAGATACATACAATTAATGGTTTTTAAGACCACCTCTTCGTTTCCATATATCTCAAATAGGGAACTACTGAATATTGAACGACTGTGATAACATATCTGTAATTTGTCCTATGACAGTTGCTCTCAAGTCAAGTAATGACTTGGATATTTAGTGCAAAATGGGCGGTGTCTAGGTTTTTCTTTCATTTTTGAACGCTTGGGTATTAAACGGGGAAACATTGAAGGATTCATTTTTATTTCTTAACTTTTTTTGTTCTTCTCCAAGGAGATCTTTTAATCCAAGACCAAAGCTAAAACCCAAATGGTAAAATGACAACCAAGTGATCAACTTTTAACTTCTTTTTTTACTACGAAAATACTTGTTTGTCCAATAGAGACGCTGAAGTTGTCATACATGATTATTTAACTAACTACGCAGCTTCCATGAATAGACAAGGTGAATTATGCAATGACATATGTAACGAGAAATAATTACTAAGTTATGTCATCTGTGGTACTTGAAAATGTACATTTGCAAGTAAAAATACTTTTCCTAGGGAATTAAGTTTGTACCAGAATTATGGTCGTCACTTCGTTTAGTATAAAAAGAGCGAATGAACGCCTGAACTGACATTCTTCAAAAATAAATGTTAAAAGGTACAAGGAGCCGAGTCTGGTGGTTATACCTATAGCTGTAACAAATATGACGGGAGGTATATTAAGAAAGAAACAGTAAATGAACCCTGACAATTTGAAGAATATTTGGAAGGTGAGCAGGTTAGGTGTAATGACGTTTTATTGGATTAGTTCCGAGCACTATGATAGTAAGGAAATCAACACAAATCCGACTTCTTTCTACATAGCGATGAATTACCCCGTAGTCAATCCTCAATTCTACTCCGAGTCCACCAAGGCCTTGTACTTATAACTAATCTTCAGTGTTACTCTTCGTCTTTGACGCAGTCCAAAATAGAGTCATGGTTTTAGTTACTCTTAGTATTTTATACACTAGTGACTAGTTTTTACTTAGATGTTCTCTCATTAAGAATAAAAGAGACATGATGACAGCTTCTCAAAATAAAAACACTATTTAGATGGCCACTCCAAAACGTATCGCACTCGTCTAATGTCATATGTTGTACAACTATAATAATAGATTCATTAAAACTTCCTAATAATGGGAATGTTATTTTTTGGCCACAAGAAAAGTAATTACTCTGATATGCCAGGAAATTCATATTATTCATACTGAAATGATAGAAACATTTCCTTAAGAACACACACACGGAAGTTAAAATGTGTGTTTCTATAAAGTTAATTTGTAAGTGGCACGTGGTTCACATATAATATATTCAAGATTTATAGATTCATATTTCCTCTTCGCATGGATATAATATTTAAAATATTAAAAAAATGTGGAGAGGAGAAGGGGGGAGTCAATCCAGCGTGAAACTCGAGATTTTTTTTATTTTCTTCCAAGACGACAACTCTATTACTTCTAACTAGTGTTGTACTTTGGTCTGAAAATCCTAGACCGGTCTCAGACCGCTTTGATATTCAATGGAACTAAATAATTCGGACTTTATCATTATATTATTTTATATATCTAGACCAATTCCATATATTAATGGTTGTTGCCGTCAGTTGTGTTTCAAAAATGTGAACATCAACATAAAATAACGTCATGATATGAAGTCAAATGTGTTACTTAAATACTATTTGTACAACTCATAAATCAGATGGAATGGGAAAAAATCAGTCTATAGATTGAGACCGAAAAATCGTTTCACAATTAGAAAACGGTTAAATTGCACTCTATGATCTGCAAGTCATTAACTTTATTGTATCATGTAACCTTTCCTCAAAAAAAAAAAAAAAAAAAAAGGCCTATAATCAATTGGTAGTTGACCATTTCTTCCCAGCTACAGATTTATTAACCAACAATTGTTGGGAATTGTTCACAGCTTGCCCAAATCAAATTCAATCACTCAACGTTCAGAGCAATGATTAGGAGAAAATCATTGCGTTACTTTGATAAAACAAAAATACTCAATGTATTTTGTTGTAAGCTGTCGATTCCCTCGTATCATTTGATACGTCATGGTCATTTCAGAATTTATTCTTTTTGATGAATAAACGAAGTAGTAAGTTATTAATCATTTATGCTCCGTTTACTAAAGCACAGGAATACAACTTCTTGTTGATCCTTTGTATATTTTTGACTATATCATTGTTATGCATAAGAATTTTTTTTGGCTAGATCATATAGACATGCAAATGTATAGCTACTTTAATATAATACAGTATCGATTATAATACTATGCAGAACTGAAATATTATGAAATATATGTAATTTATTTTAAAAGTTGTGGATAAATATTATGAAAACGATAGTACCTAAGACAGCAGTTGGTATGATTGACTTATTTGGCTTTTACCAGGTGGTTCTGAGCTTTTTTTCCCAGTTTATTTTTAGGGAAAGTTTGCGTGATACAATCAAGGTAACGACGTTCAAGAAGCTTTAAACATCGAGAGCTAACATTTTTATTTTTTTTGTGTGAGCGAAGTAACAAATTTACCGATATCGCGGTCGGGACAAAAATATCAGTCCAAATCAGTGAAGCAAAAATCCCTTAAGACCGGACCGAAAAAAATATTCAGTATTGAACCGAGTCTCAACACTACTCTCCTCACATACACATGCAATAAATATTAGAACGATGATGATACGGCCTTCAAAATATAGAAGGTAGGAAAGCAAGGGTGGAAGTAGACAGAGAGAGTTCAGGCTCATAAACTTTTTATTTCCATACTTAATTAATATGAAATATCATTAAAAAAATATGACGAAGAGGGGACTGCTTAAACCATGACGGTTATAAATTAGAGGCACCAATTAGTGCAGCTACATCATGTGGCTCAAATGTATCTACATCATGAGTAAAAGAAAAGACGGAATAATAGAGGGAAATGTCCATCAAATTTAAACTTCCTCTCCTTTGTCAACTAAAAGATGTTTTGATTTTCTATCATTATTTTTTTTGTCTGTGTGTGTGAGCCTCGTCATACCGTTATGTTTGTTTCTAACGTAACTACTGCAAGTTTTTCATGTTTTATGTAGAATGTGTGCGTCCACATTAAAACCATCTTGAACACAAATAACGGAAAAGATAAATCCCAATTTATTTGTATACTTTGTATTTACAAACAACCTAATATTTACGACAAATTTGCGTCGAATACAGCCTTTGTATTCAAATTTCTGGAATACATTAATATACCTAAGAATTTTAACTTTAGTACATAACTTTTCTGTGATTGAAGGGACTTAGATTGCCCCAGATATGGCACCCCTTTCAAATAAAAGCTATTAATTTCTCATTCTCTTATTTTTACTATCAATTTTAAATACTTTAAGTACAATTTGCAGCACACCCAAGAGGTTCATAAGATTAATTTGTTGATTGAAAATGATGAATATTTTTTGAAGAACACAATATTGTAAAAGAGATTGTAAAGTACACTCAATTTTGAGAAAAATCATTCTAGCTTACTTTTGTGTTTACGGGAACATGAGCAAACAAAGAAAGCATTCATAGCCATATAGAACTTAACCAAAAATCAGCGTGCTCAGACTTTATTAGCAATTGTTCATTAAAATGACTAACGTTATTACAAAATAAGATGACGTTATGAGACGTACATTGGTTTACTTGACTAACACAAAAATGCAGTATATTTTGCTATCAGCTGTCGATGTCGAAGGATTGGCTAAATGAAGCTTATTTCCTCCCGTTTCTTTTCGTTGGAAAGGTTACGTGATATAATAAAGGTAGCTACGTGGTAACAATTGCAACTAGTACAAAATCTGAACTTACATACAATATAATCATAGAGAGACTTAAGATTAATCATAAGAAGCTTCATCCTATGAATAAATGTTGTAATACTAACAAAGATTCCCACGTTTCAAAATTTTCTCTCTTGCGGTTACTAACTACGAATAATTAGGACATAGGTACATATTTAACAAGAATTATTAGTGGTCACTAAACATATAATTTTTGACGTGTTAATGGTTAAGTGATTACATGACAAAAAATCTTTATAAATCATGAATGTTTCTTGAAAACATAAGATCATTTCCATAACTTTGATGTCGCTAAATATCTCACTTCCAGGAATCACTGGCTGGAAATATGACCACATCTATGAAGATTTGAAGAGTGAATAATTTATTTTTTGGAGTAGTAAACATCTAAAAAAATGATTGAAAATATGATAGTCAACATTTACATAATACAGCAAGTTTTTTATGTTTGAACGTACACTCTTTGGTATTTATAACAACATCCACTGATGCTTCCTTCAATCTAAAAGGATGTTCCATTAAGGGAATTGGGGCATGTCATTATGTGACAATTCGAGTATTCAGTGAGTTGATATAAGTTATTTTGCAAAAAACATTGCCACTTGTCGTAAAATAGTCTTTAAAAAGCAACCTTGATTCAACTTAAGAACCATCTAGCGATTAAAAAAATAAGATGTAATCCTTAAAGTATTTTTAATAACAAATGTGACTTTATATAAGGTTTAGCAACGAGGGCGCGTGTGTAGGTAAAGGACAGTTGTGAGTACTCTAGAGAGTAAAGTACTCATCACAACATATTAAAAAACAATTTGAAGCTGTTATTGATATTATTTCATTCTTTAGGGGAAAACATATAAGTATTGAGTGAATACGTGTGAGGGGCTCATATAAAACGGAGAGTAAGACTATGGATTTGTTAAGGAGTTATCTTCTAAATTAATAAATCAAAGTTCGTCTTTTTGTTAACGTCTAATAAATCTGAGTAATGACGGATACTTTCCTCTAGTTTACTAATAAAGAATCCTATTTCTATTCTACACTTGCACTCCTGGTGTAAAGAAATTGTACAAGTTTCAAGCAAATAATGAGATAAATAATTTGCTTGTGGTGAAAATAATGTAAAATTTAACTATACGGTGTTATTTATTACTTTCGTAGTCAACACTAATAATTAATAAGCATTCGTTAAAACATTATAAATTTCAAATGTGAACACTGATATTTGACATAAAAAGCATCAATTAATTAATAGTTGGTAATTCAAATTTTGTAATTGAGGCGTTATGAGAACCAAAAATTATAACTTGTACAAAACTATAAATATATATTGGTATATTTGTATATAATATGGTATGTCCGTATTTAAAATATAATAATACAAAATTATCGTTTTAACCATGACAATTAGTAGAATGTTTAGTTGAAGAGCAGCTTAGTAATTATAACGTTTTATTAAATTATCTGCGAAGAAGTAAATAAACACAAATATTTAAACAACACTTCAAGCTACGCCCCCAAAAAATTGTTGAATTAGTCAGTAGTATTTTTGAACTTTACATCTCATATGCTGTAGAAATAAGTGGATCCGTCAAGAATAAAGAGGTTTTTTTCTACACCTCGACAATTCAGAAATTAAAAAATGTGTGAAAAAATTTATATATGACAAAGGTTTTTTTTTTTTTTTTTGTTATTACTTATTCATATTTTTGAAATGTAAACGCACATATAAATAAATATTATATTTATTTGAAAAGAATTGAGGGAAAACGCAGTTAGCGTAAACAATCATTGTCAAAATATAACTTTTAATGGCAATAATAATAGTTGAGAAAAGGTGTAACAAATTTCTTTTTTAAATAAATATATGTAGACTGGAATATTTTTTCTCAAAATGTAGATTGTATTATTTGACGAATTATCCTCAATTTATAAAAATAAATTATACTTATTTACCCTTTGGATGTGTTGCAAATTGTATTTAAAGTAGGCAAAATTGATCGTCAATATAGAATAATGGTATATTTTATTTAAAAAGCGCCAAATCTGGTTTATTATAATTCTGTTAAATCAAGTTAAATTTCTAAACTACAGGTTAAATTATTGTGTATCCCGAATTATCCCAGTTATTTGAGTACAGAGATTAAAATTGACTCAAATATGTCCATGAAATATTGGGCTGTTTCTATGTATAAACTAAAAAATAATAAATTCGTATTTTATTATTTTTTCGATTTTTGTTCAATATTGTTTTTATGTTAACCCAGTACATATTATTTACTAAAATAATTATTGTTATTGTTTGATTAGGTTTGATGATGATGCTTTAATGATTTTAAACACAACCTTACCTAACCAATAAAAAAAAAGTATTTTGCCGTCAGCTATCGATGTTTCTGTTTATTTTTTCCTCTAACCAGTGCACTGAGCAACGTTAAATCGTTAAATTTGAATGATTTCCTATTAATATAACCTATAAGTAATTTCCAGAAGAACACTTCCATAGTTTGGAAGAAATCAAGCCCATAAACCAAGTGGGGAAACATATACCACGTGGTCAATATTTGTACAAGGTAGTGGTCGTAGTTTTTTTTTTTTTTTCTTATTTGTCCGCTAGGAGCGTTGAATACTACTCCATAACTAAATCTGCAGCGTCCATGAATTCACCCTTTTAACTGAATTAACAAGGTAAATTCTGCACTGAGAGACATGATTAAAAAATAATAAAGTTACGTCATCCATGGTACCTCAAAAATGACATCTTAGAAAAATAAGAGTAGAAAAATCGACATGGTACAACGAAATATTATGTAAATTTGTATGTTAGACTACGTCGTGCTTAAAGCTTTAAAACAAAATAGTGAAACTAAGACCACGTGATTGATATTAGTAAAATGCACAAGTCGTAGCGATACTTATTTATTGGTCAGCTAGGAGTGTTAATTATTATACAATAACTAAGTTCGTAGCCTTAAAGAATTCACTCTTTTAACGGAACTAACAAGGGAAATTCTGCAAAGGGAAGAAATAGATGTATACAGCATAAGGGAAAACGATGAAGTGACGCCATATTTAGTATAATAAAAAACGACATCTTGCGTGAGAAAAGAGATATATGGCACGGCGTTACTCCGCCGTGCACACAAAAATATACAGGGTATTTCGTTGTCAGCTGCCGATGGTTCTACTTTTTTTTCTTTCTATTCAGTGTCTTGAACGGTGATAGTTTGAATTAGAATACTAACTTTTACATAAACTATTTGGAAGCAAGTTTTACGTCATAGAAGCATTTAAAGAAATTACTATTTTTTTCTTCCAAAATGTAATGCGATCCTTTTCATAGTCTAGCCTTGCGTACTCTTTTTTTTCATTCTACCTATTTATACCTACTATAAACATATATATGTATGCATATTGAATGATGTGTATAGTGATTAATTAATGTCTAGTATAGTTTGTAATTGCATTCCACTCAAATAAGAGGTTTAGTGCCTGCAAGAGTTGTTTTAAAACTTGCTTTGACCGTGTGTAAAAAGTGATAAGATGAAACTTTTTTTTTTTTTTGTGTGTGTTTTCTCTTGACCTCAACATTATTGTTGATGTCAGCTATCTTGAGGGCCTAAGCAATCTCTTTTTTTTAAATAAAAATGTTAAACTCTACTGTACAGTATTTCGATGCCAAAACAGGACTGACTGAATAAAATGATTTAAAGCTTTACTGTCTATCAAAATCCACCTTAATTATTTATACATCAGACATATGTATTAAAAATATGTTAGTAGATAATTATAGATTCTTATTTCCATTTTGTAGACAGTAAATTAACAGTTCAAATGCAAGGAATAAGATATCTTTTACTAATTATCTTATTTTTCTTGTCCCTAATCAATGCATAAAAAGTAAAAATGGGAAAAATATATATACATTTCCTAGGTATTTTCAGTATTTATTACTTTACTTTAATTGAAAAATCAGTATTTATGATTGGTATTAAGTAGTATTCAATACCATTGCTCTGTCTTTAGTATATTCAAAAGCCATTTGATGAAGTTTCATGAAGATTCATTGTGAATTTGCCCATTTTATGGAGTAAAAATACCAACATTGAGTTACCAATATGGCATCGCAATTACTAGGGCATCAGTTTAGTTAATTTAAATTAGTTTTTCAATAAAGCAGCAGTGTACCGTCCTCTTGCGGCAAAATAGTACAACTCTCTAAATGATATATTATTTAATTTAATATATGGATATGTTACTCACATAGAGACCGCTGTGGATTTTAATGTAATTGAAAATGAAGAAACAAAATTACTCCTAATTATATTGCACACCCAAGTTACTGACTGACAGACCACATTGTGAATAATATATTTCATTTAGTTTGTGCATGCCCTATTCTGATGCAATTGATGAGTTCAGTGAATACGCTCAATTTTTTATATTTTTAAAGATATTGGATGAAGTTTCATCCGGATTTAAAGCATTAACTATGAAATTATTTTGCAATTTTTGACGTCAGTGAAAATGGTCCAAAGAGCGTTTATTTTAGGGGTCTGAATAACCAAGTTTTATAGCAATGAAACCCCTTTTTTCATCAAAATTGAATAAAATATTGAACTATTGCATCATGTCATAATGGGACTAACAAATCGAAGGACTTAAAAACTTAATATCTAAAACAAAAAATCTCTAACTTGTCTTTATTATATATATGGACCTAAAATGTTTTATAAATATGTTATTCACTCGTTATATCATCCTATTTCCGTGTAAAAATGAAGTATTGTAATGGAAAGTATCCTACTTTTATCGTCCGTAATCGAACAAAAAAAATAGTAATTGTACAAATATAACCATTTTTAGAGATTTTCAGTACATATTACTTTGATTATATTCAAATATCACTGCTCATCATAAGCATCAAGTAGTATTCAATTTTTTAATCTTAAAGACATTTCATAAAGCTTACTAAATATTAATTGGAAATTTGGGTATTTTGTGTAGTAAAAATATCAACTTTGAGCCCCAAAAATGATATCTCCTTCAATGATAATGCAATTTATGACGTCAGGGAAAACATTCTATAGATCGTCGTAGTGCTAACATATCCCTCTTGAATGTAAAACTTGAAAGCTAGCCTCTACTTTAAACAAAATCATGTGGTCGCCCTCTATAAGTACATCAGAATTTGTCTTCATACCATTTTTGTTGCATATTTTTAACTAAAAAGTATCAAAAAATACCCAAAATATCGATATCTATTTTGGTACCGGAATCAATCCGTAAATATTAGTATCGTGACAGGACTAATTACTTATAAAAAAGAGAGGGGGAAGCTTTAGATTGAATCATTCTTAACTATTTCTTTCAATAAAATGGATAAGAGAAAATTGATTATGTACAAATCACTTCATTTTTTTATTGTAATATACATTTGTCAATTGAATATATATTTTTTCAAAAAAATTGCAAAAGTGTGTGAGGAAAATTCTAATTTTAAGTTCATAAAATAAAATAAAAATAATATGAGTCAGAATACACTATTTTTAGATTTCTTTTTACCATTTTTGGAAGGAGACAAATGTGATTTTTTTATGACTTACATTTTCTTATATATTTTATTAAAAAATGTAGAAGTTGGAAGGAGCGATAAAGGAAATTCTTCGCTCACTATTCTTACGAAGTCAATTTTAAGATATATATATATAAAGGTTAATTAATCTTAAGATAACCCCTAAGATTATAATTTCCTAGGGGTTTTCCGTATTTAATATATTCTTTTGGACTAATGGAAAAAATATATTTAGAAAAAATGAGACTCTACAAAAGGCAGATCTTCTATGACGTAATTATGTCACATGACTATCAAAGGAGTCAAAACCCCGAATGCATTTAGGTTCAAATACTAATAACAATATTGAGCGTTTTCCTTGATGTCATAAAATGCGTCACAATTAAAGGAGACGCTCTCTTTAGGGCTCAAACTTGATATTTTTACAACATAAAATGAGCAAATTTCTAATAACTCTTCGTGAAACTTCATCAAATGGATTTAAAAATAAATAAAGGCTGAACACCAGCATTTAAAACTAATTAATGTCTATGATATATTTGTTAATAAAAATTATATGTACAGAAAATCCCTAAAGAGAGTTATATTTGTTAAATTTTTTTTGATGAATTAGGGACTAAAAAGTCGGATAATAAGATAAAAATGTCTTATTTTTTTAATTCAATGGTTATTTTTTATCTACACTATATAAATAATATATGAGAGTGGTGTTTAAATAGTCCGTCCTAAGTCTGAGAGATGGCAATATTGGCACGTTATGTATTCATTTGAATCCACGATTTTTTTGATCTTTTATAAAGTAACGTTTAATCAACACACGAAATTCTTTTTAGTCAATTTTTTGAAAATCACTCCACTTCTTCGATTCAAACGAATTCCAAACAGAGAGAAATATACCAATTTGGCTGAAAGTTAATGTCTTTTCTTCCAAGAGAGGTTTCTAACTAAACATAATCACGATACGCAACAGTAGTATCATCTCTCGGACTTTGTACCGACTTTTCAAACGACCCTCGTAATACTATGTTTTTATGCATATTAGTATCTGATATATAATATTACCATGCAATAGAGGTGTAGACTTTTGATAGACAGTAAGGTTTAAATATTTTTATTTGTGTGTCACACTTTGACATGAAATGGTTTACTATTTTCCTAAATATGAATGATTATAAAAATTATTTTATTAGGGCCAAAAAATAGCCAACATCAACAACGATGCAAACGTCACATGAAAACGCTCAATGAAAGAATGAAAAAAAAGTAAAAGTAACAAACTCCCCAACTGTTTTCCTTATATAATCGCTAAACTGTGTTTTTTCTCGACAAAAGTCACAACACCATAAATGGGTAATGGCGTGTGAAAGTGGGATACACTATAAAGTGTTTTCCATAAAACATGATCCGTCAGAAATTGTCATATTTTTTTTTTTTTTACAAAAATAAGAAAATAACCATTCCTTTACTAAGTGTGTTGTGTTCTCTACCTGGTTGGCTGTCCAGTAGTTTCCTTTTTCTTCCTTTAACGGGATCTTAAAATAACAAGACATATTTGTGGCTCATCAACACAAAAACAAGCTATAATTATTTGTATTTTCGACGAATTATTATCAATTTCTATCAACATATGATTCTTATTAAGCCTTTTGAGAATCCGCAAATTACACTTAGAGTAGCCAAAATGGATCTTCACAATAGAATAATAAGCAATTCATGATTTTTATTTGGAAAGCGCCATATCAGAGTCAATATAAGAATTTTATATCAATAAACCATTCTAAACTTTAGCAAAAAATCTTAGGTATCTCAAATCAATCCAAAAATTTGAATACAAAGACCCTATAATTGACTCAAATGTGTCTATGAAATATTGGGATGTATGCTGTATCTGAAGTAAAATAATGAATTGGTATTTTCTCCTTTTAAAATATACTTTTGTTCAAGATTGTTTTATTGTTGAGGCCCCACATATTATCTATTTTCTGAACATACAAAAACCTTAGAATAGATGTTGTTTTTGTATCAAGTTTAAATAATATTAATAGTAGTGTTTATTAAACTGTTCATATAGATAAATACACTTCAAATAATCATTGAAAGAAACAGATAGTGCAAATGTACTTCTTTTTTTTTCTCGATATGAATCATGTAATAAATTGTTTATTATATGACTTGTATGTGATTGTTGAAACATATAATAAGTTCTAAGGAAGAAAGAACAGGAAATGACGAGGTGTTAAAATTTATATTTGTTTTTTTAATACTATTTATGTGACTTTTATTGGCTAATGGTTATTGTACACTAAAGAGGAGGGAGGGATCCATAGAGAAATAAATACATAGAGGCGACAAGATGCGATATATCAGCTGACAAAAGTGGTACCATATGCCGTCGCATTTGTTGACTTCTTTGAGACATATAGCTATAGTCCAACAATATATCACGGCCATCGTCAGGGTCAACGTGAGGACAGTACACAATTTCCAAAATGGCAAGAACGTTGGCAAATTGACCTCCATAGCACCATGAAGTGGAGCTCTTCACACAAAACTTGGCTGATTTCTGACTTCAGAACATATGGCCTCCTTCCCTCCACGACAAGAAATCCTTTTGATTACTTTTGGTGGAAGCCATCGAGGGGATCATCAATACAACACTACACCGAAATGTGGATGGCCTTAAGCCCACCATCTCCAAAGTCTGGCCCAACTATGCTGAGGACAAAATTGTCAAAGCTTGTACCAGCTTCAAGCACTAAAATGCAGATTCTCTGATTTACCAACAATTTTTGTAAATATATAATAAATTTTTTTGTTTTGGCTGAGCAGAAACATGTCCTAGCGGAACCCTATATTTCATTAAGGTCGGAACTTTGGATAAAAAAGCTCCTAAAATTCGAGATAAGTGTCCGTCTAATTTAGGTTTCAGATCTGTATCCGAAAGTTCGGATACCCTAGATTTTTTCAAATATTTATGTGTAAAGACCTGAAAGGACCCCAATTCGAGAAAATGTGGATCCGTCCTATCTTTCCTCTGGACGAGCTGTTATGTTGTGGCACTCGTATCTCAAGGAATTACTGTATTTTTGTTTCAACCCTTTGCAACAGCTGAATTTTAATCAGCAAAAGCCTTACTATGCCAACCTACCTATCAATCCATTTGTCGACTCTATGGAGGGAACAAAGTTATTATTAATTTTTTTTTTTTTTTTTTTTGATTACTTTTAGAAAAGAAGGAAATACATTAAGTACTTTTTGTTGTCCTGTAAGATTAGGCTATTGTTAGGCAAGTCATGCTGTAGTTTATGCATTCATTTTATTTCTTCTTGGAAGTAAGAGAAGATAAATAATAAGACGCTCTTACAAGGAAACTTGTAAAAAGAAAATGCTTCATGTGTAAGGTATTATCGTTTGTATCTCTCTGTTTCCCTCACTAGTCTTTATTCATATATTTTTTTCTTTACTAAATATATATAGTACATATATAATTTACTTATATATTTCCTTACAAAAGAAAATCTGAAATGAATAACATCATAAAAAGTCCAAAGAAGAAGTATAGAAGGAGTCCTTCCTCTATTAGCACGTCTTGATCTATTTATTCATTTCTTAAGACACTTTTATAACTTTTCTCCCTTTTTTTGAATGGTCCAGTAAAAGAGGGAAGCAGCTGTTCTCTACGAAAGTGCAGGCTCATGAACAACAAATGTGGCCTGTCAACACAGAAGCAAGCTGGAATGTTTTTCCTCAAAATTAAGTGTGTAAAAGTAAATAATCAGCAATTGATTGATATTATTCAAAAGAGGGCATATCGGGGCCAATATAAATTTCTTGAATAACATAAAGTTTCTAAATTACAGCTAAATTTATTGAGTATGTTAATTCCTCCCATAAATTTGAATACAAAGCCTATATCTGACTCAGATATGTATTGGATTGTTTAGATATATAAGTAAGAAGTAAAAAAAAAAATTGGGATTTTCTCCTTTTCTAGATATTGTTCAAGATTGTTTTAACGTTGACGCGCCAAAAATTGTACTTTATATACATATATATACAGTAATTTCTTGATATACGAGTTCAGCAACTGACGAGGGATTTTTTTAAATTAGAGCTGGTCGAAAGTTGGCCACTGGACGCGAAAACAACCTCATTTTTACTTGTTTTTTAATGTGGGATAAATTGCTTTAACACACGAGTTTTTTTAACTTACGAGGAACTCGTTAGAATTGTGTGTAAGGTTATTACTGTCTATATTATCTACTAGCTACATGAATAATTTGAAACAGTTGAAATGTCTATTTTTATGGACTGACCTGCTCATCAAAGAAACAGAAGGGGGAAAAAATCAGTTCATTTTTAAAATCTTCCATTTTTAAGAGAGGGGATTATATTTAGAGTAATAAACGTATAAAATATGGGCGGGTTAATTTTTGAGTGTTTTTTTTTCCCCTAAAAAACTATGAGCAGGTTTAATGATTATAATTTTTTCTTCATTATATTTATCTTGTTAAATGGTTTTTTGTATGATCTTGCTTCTACTTTAGCTTCAAGATCTTCCTTCTACAACCATAATGAAGTAGTTCCCGAAGCAAAAAAAAAAGCTATCTTACTAAACTAAGCTCAATGCTTGTTTGCTGTTTTATTTTTTAATCCTCTCTAAGGAAAACATAAATAAAATGCAAATAAGGAAAGGAGAGGACATGTAAGGAAAGTTGTGAGTTAGCATTAAAGAAAATTAATATTACAAAAAAAAAAAAATCATGTAACGTTTATTCACTATTTTTTTCTAGACACTTTTAATGACTGAGATTAAAAATAAAGAAAAAATGTTCACATTACTAATTTGGGATGAGTCTCACTTGTATATTTAATTTTTTTCTTTCTTTTATTTAATAAATTATCCCACTAAATTATTTGTAAATTTTCTCCTTAGAATAATCATTATCTTTAAGTTAGTTGACCTAAAAATGTGTGTAACGTGCTTTGTAGCAGGCGAACTAAACCGTGTTTTATATTTTTTTAAACTTTTATCATTATACTTTAATTCTGGAAGACAGAACAATAAGTATAAAGTAATCACGAGTGCGTAAAATACGAAGTGTGACACTGAGGATTTGTTGTTGAGTTATAAGTGCAAGTTTTTGTTGGACTCAATGTAGAATTGAATATTGATTCGGAGTAATTCCTGCCTATATCCTTGCCCGATACAGTGTGGAATTAGTGTTTATCCCCTTCCTCTCATAGATGTTTGCAGCTGATCAAATGAAACTTCATGACAGCTAAGCTGCTCTTCTCAGAAACAATCTTACATTAGTGTTTATACAATTTTCTCTCTCGGCTGTTTTCAGCTGATATAATGAAACACCATGACAGCTACGCTGCTTCTCACACAAAAACATTCTTCAAATTGTCAGGATTACCATCTTAATTTTCAGGGTTTCTTTTATTCTTACGGGCCGGCAGTACATATTTAATGCATCACTGCAGATAAATGTTAACTATAGTGCTTCTTGCACGCTGATCTATCAGAATTTTCAAAATGGGTTGAACAATTAAAAAATCATTTTTCCGGACTAAAAGTTCGTCCTGAGAATAAGCAGCGGTGTATAAAATATGTACTGCCGGTATGTAAAAAATGACCGTACTCCTATTAACTGAGGTGAATAAAATATTACTTTTAATATTCAGCAATCTGAACAGGTTTTTTTCCTAAGCTATTATCAATATTATTTCATTCTTGAGAAAGGAACATTTAAGTACAATGGGTAACCGCGAGTCTCTGTGCTCTGGTCAGAAATTACTGTCTGGACCCAAATATCGGTGTAGAAAAAATCACAAGACCGAACCGGTGAAAAAATTACGTTTTGAATCTAATCTTAAGACTAGTTACGATTCGTGTTGTGGCAATCCTTGTTCCTTCGGTCCAATCCAGTCTTAGAATCAGTCTTATCAGTCTTTGGCACCGTTCCTTCGGACTGTCAAAACTACAACTTATTAAAAAAAAAGTAAAAATGCAGTTGAATGACGTCATCGAGCCGCCAAACTTTATTAGTTTTAGGACTGAAATGGATGGGAATGCAAATTTTAGCTCTAAATACGCAACAATAATTACCATGTTCATTTCCGTTCTTTTTTGGTTTTTTTCTATGTATCAAAAGGTCATATTTTTTTACAACTCTGTTCATTAAGATAAACTTATCTCTTCCCCTTTGTGACAAATGGTATTTTTATTTTTGGGACTATTTCAATTTATTAAAGAATGTGACGAGGAATTTTGTCTTTTGCTTTTTTTTTTTTTTTTTGAGGGGATTTTAATTATGACTCGTAAAACTGAATTTCATTTCATATTTTGATTACTTATTATATCTAAGGATAAGGTCGTTCTTGTTGTTTGGTGTAAGGTTGTTATGCTATAATTTTTATGATTGCTCTATATACCCACATACACAAGCCATGATTTACAGGTAAACGCATTCCATTCCAAGTCGGTCATGTAATGGAAAAATAAAAATTAAACATCAAATTGTGAGCATCAAGTCATGTTGAGTGGTAAGGGGGATATGTTCAAATACTTTTTTGTAATCTCTAAAGAGATAATTGAGGATCTCGTAGCTATGAAATTGTCTTAACTGCATCATTCTATATTTTTGAGCTGTTTTGGCCATACCAAGGTGATGGCTAAACACATATTGTGAAGATGAGATAATTGAAGCTCATACTTTACAACGGTGGATCGTGCACCATTAGGGGATATTTGATGATTTTTTATCTAGATATATGTTATAGAAGGATGGTTGATTTTCTTAATCTAAAAATACCTTGGACCTAAATATGATAATTGTACAAACGAAATAGTTCCTAGTTTTTGTGACGTCAGCTTAATTCTGAAGATTCTTTGTAATTAATAATAATACAAATTATTTGCGGCTATTCAATTACTAGGGTATTAGATTTATATCCGAGTTATTAGCGCCGGAACAATAGGTGTCATTGGCCTTCTACTTTTTCAAGATTAGATGTTATCAATAGTGTTGTGTTAGTCATTATTATTTGCTCCGTTTTAGTCCAGTCTTAGGACTGTTCCTTAAAACTGTAGGTCCTTCGGAATGACACTAGCACAATTGATTCAAAAAATAATTGAGTGAGACCCTCAAGGACTTAGCTTTACAAGTTTTAGGACTGATATGGAGGAATAATATGGACCGGACTGAACTGGACAGTACTGCAGTTATCAGTCCTATATAAGAACTGACACAAAACTAGTTAAAAAAATGAAATAACTTCCTTTTGTATAGAAAATTTTAATCAAGAATATTTTAAATGTCATAAATTTAAAGAGAAAAAAACAATCAATTTCCCTTGTTTTAAAAAAAATTGACATTCGTTTAAATTAAGTCTTTATCTCTAAAAATAGTTTTTGTCTACCCAAAAATATTATTTGTAAAATCTGGCATTTATAAAAAAGACACATAACTTTACTGCAAAAATTATTTAAAAAAGACCAACAGCCCAGCCCTCTCTCCAAAAAAAAAATAACATCAGCGTTATATATTTTTGTCAACTTAGTTGAAAATGCATTTCAACTTTGGTGTCCCAAGTTTGAAGTTTAATTACCAGAGCCATGGAATTCCACACATATTAAATAACCACGTATGCAGCTTAGTATGTTTTTCTATAGGGTTAATTAATGTTAATTTTCTCATTAATGTAGTAAGGTTTAGTGATTAAGTTTTTTCTGGTTCAGCCATCATTTATGCATAAATAAACTATAATAAAAATTTCGTCAAGATGAGTGGGCAATAATCTAAAAAGCAGCGCATATGAAATCTCCTAGATGCTGAAGTTGAGGTTGCAAGGATATTGGACATAGTGAAGTGCTCCAGCAGCCTAGTTTCAAGGTTTCCAAGATGAATAATGATGGAGAAGACTTTTTCTAGAAATCAGGAAGTGGAGGTCACAATTTGAAAAGGAATCTTGACTTCCTGTCCAGCTTGGAGAAGAATATCAAGGAGAACCCCACCAAATCGATGAATTGCCTCGCCAACGACTTCTCCGTGGGTGCAAGGACCATAAAGACCACCGTGAAGGGACACTTGTCGTCATACACGAGGACCTCAAACAACACTTCTGACAGAGATTATGAAGGCCAGGAAGCTCAAGAGTCCACTGCCCAAACCTTTACATTTCCCCTTTTAAATGAATTTTGTAAAAAATGACACGGACTCTTCTTTACAACCAATCCCCCATTTATAATTAATATTCTACTCAGTTTGGAAAAAAAATTCTTCTTGATTCTTCCAGATATCTAGGATTCCAAAAAACACGCAAACCCGAATCCACCATCCCTACTTCCAATAGTCCTTAGGATATTAGCAAATTGGGATTTTAAAAATCCCATTAGAGATTACTGCTTTGATTTATAGTATGAAGTACATGGATGTACCTAAAGACCTTGTTATGTTATATATATGTAATTACCATTTTTTAACGATTTATATTTCTTTGCTATTTTTATGCAAGTCATTCAGTTCATTTTTAAGGTTTTTCCTTCTGTATTCCAATGTTATAATAATGGTAGCAGCTATAGATTTGTTAGTAGTAGTCGTCAATTATTATTTTTCTTATTACCCCCCCCCCCTATGGGTTGGGTTGATGACGCTGAAATTTAAATTATAGTGTGTAAATAATATATATTTGGATGATGTCATAGATTTTTATTATATTACCTCGAGGCTATATTATAGAACCCCGAATAGTAAATATATTTTCAAGGAAAATATCGATTTATCCATTAACTGTATATAAATATATATTCATGGACGAAGGAAACCTTTTGTCATAATTTGAAAAAAAACACAAAAAACAAGATACATTGTTGTCAATTTTTAAAATTTGTCTTTTCTTTGAATAAGGTTATTCAAAAAACATTCTGCTAAAATTGCCAAGGTATTGTCAAAAGCTCAACAACACACCTTTTCACCCTCCTCAAAGAAATATCCTAGTAGAGCGACTGAGTATTATAATATTTTGGGACGAAGTTATAATATATATTTTTTTAAAGGACATCAAGAAAAATCATTTCTAAAAAAACGTTCATCCTAAAAAATCAAAAAAAGTACAGCAAATGTTTTTAAAAAAAAAACAATATATATGTTGAATACAAGTTGCAGCTTGTATAAGAAAATTGTACAAATTGCAAATTCTTTGTCTTAAAATACCTTATTTAATTACGAAATTGGTCATTCTAATAACCAAATATTAATTGACGATATAATTTGACTTTTATCTATTCAAACTACTTGGTTACTATATATTTACGAGTAATAGTTTAGTGGGTATTTGAACTGTATATTGTGCCACATAATACATATATATTAGTCATTTGTATTAAAATAGCCAAAAATCACATCATTAATTTATCAATCATCTATAGAATACTCAATTACTGCATTATTTTCAACAAATACTCTAAATCCTTAAAAATTATGAAGAAAAATCAAGAAGAGGAGAAAATCGCAATTATTTTTTCCACTTTATGCATATTTACATGCAAAACAATATATCATAGACATATTTGAGTCAATTATAGGTTTTGTATTTCACTTTCTGAAAGGATTTGATATACACAAGAATTGTAGGTATAGTTTAGAACCTTTATTTGATTGAAGAAACTTATATCCCCCGATATGGTCCTTTTTAAATAAAAAACTACTTATTATTTTATTGTAACGATCAATTTTGGCTACTTTAAATGCAATTGACTGCAATTCCAAAAGGTGTTTAATAATTTTTTAATAGAAATTGACGAATATTCGTGGAAGTATATAAATGTATGTAATCCATTCTCAATTTTGAAGAAAAAATATTCTTGCTTGCTTTTGTGTTGACAGACCAAAATATAAATCCATGCCTAAGCAAAGTAATTAATTGAAATGTTTCGAAAAAGAAACAATTAATTAAATGCAAATAATAAATATACATCAAATTACAACTCAAAATCATTCGTAATATTTTATATTATTATTTTTGGTCACCCCATGCTGGGTGGTGGGCTTACCCCATTAACTTACTCACTCACATAAAGAAAATGCCACACACAATCCACTCAAAACCAAATGTTTGTAGTAGGGATTCTTCTACACGAAACGAAAAAATCTTCAAGTGAACATTAAAAATAACAACAGATAAAAAGTCGGCAAAAGTTTGCTTTATCAAAGTGCAATTATTTTCCAATTATTATTATAGTTGTTTTTTTTTTTTCTTAAATAAATGACCTCCGGTAAATGTTTTAGCAAAATGGCCTATAAGAGGGGGTACCTTATGCATGCAGACAACCCCTCTTGATGATATATTAGATAATTATGTTAAAAAAAAAATTAAATTAAACATTGTTAATTGCTTATTATTTTTTAAATATTCTTCAGGAGAAGAAAAAACGTAGGTAATTTCTTCTTTAGAAAATATGATTTTTTTAACCTTCCAGACATAAATATATATATATACAACACACGAATAATGAGTAAACGAGTCTTTAATAAAAGATGGACCATGACTCTTTTAACAGTAAGCAATTTTAGGCATGTAAAAAAATCCATCAAAATGACTTGGTAACGCTGGCGATTTCAAGAATGTAGAAGAGCAGCAAAGCTGGTGATGAAAATCGTGCGTATTTTGGGCATGTTAACACAAAAAAAATAGTTTTGTCACCCTAACAATTTGAAGAAGAGCCGCTTAGCTGTTATGACGTTTCATTAAATACGCTACAATCAGCTGTAACACGGGGGAAGGACAGGATAAAGGACTTTGCAACTTAAAAAAACAAAAAATACAGTCAATTTATGCTCTTTTTCTAAAGGCCATGAGGCTAATAAAGAATAAAAGAAGGGATATTTGGAATCAAGGTATCTAATTGTACTAAGTTCATTATATTTCATTTTTGTTGTGTTGTTAAAAGGGCCATATTGGGTCAAATTAAGTTGCATGAATTATATGAAGGTTAAACATTATTTAACATCTCATCTCAACTCATCCCAGAAATTTGGAGCATATACACGTCGTTACGTTTATTTCATCACACAACCTTTCCTTCGAAAAGGATCGGGGAAAAGCCCAAAATTAGTTGGTTGTTAGCCAATTCTTTCCAACTATAGAATTATTGTTCAATAGTTGTTGATAATTGTTCACAGCTTCACAAGAGCTAGTTCCAGTTGAATCAATCAACGTTCAGAACACTGATTAGGGGGAGGGGGAGCAGAAACGTCGATAGCTGGAAACAAACTATCCAGTATATTTTTGTGTTTGCGAGATAACGCCGTGTATAATGGATAAGACTAATATATCCATGAAATATTCAAGTGTATGTATTTGATATATAGTGTCAGTCCTTATTTTTCGGTCCAGTTCAGTACAGTCTTAAGAATGATCCTATTAGTCCTTAAGACTGTCGGTCCTTCATACTATCAGTACTAGAATTGATTAAAAAAGAAGAAATAAAGTTGAGTGACGTTATCAAGGAGTGAACTTAATATGTTTTAGCACTGATATGCAGGACGGAACCTGCCCAGACCGACTGAACTGGAAGGGACTACAGTCTTCCGTCCTATATAATGACGGCACAAAACTAGTAAACCATGTTCATTCTCGTTATTTTTCTTACTATATACCCGTACGGTCAATAAACAGTATTATCTTGAAGTTATGGGGCAGAAGCGATACGAAGAAAACGTGCAGAATGGAAGAAAAACAATTCATGGCGTTTTCATCACGATAATGCTGTTGCTCTGCTCACTCATCTTTCCTTGTGTGAGATTTTTTGGCCAAAAACAACACCACATTCATGCTTCACCCACCATATTCACCGAATTCGGCCAAATATTACTTTTTCTTGTTCCCAAAACTGAAAGGACGGAGATTTGCAACGATTGAGGAGATAAAGACTGCATCGCTGGAAGAGATCAAGGCAATACAGAAAAGTGCTTACAATAAGTGCTTCGAGGATCGAAAAAAGTGTTGGCACAAGTGTATTTTATCTAAGGGGGATTAATTTGAAGGGGACAACATAAATATCAATGAATAAATAAATATTTTTTCCTAACAATTCAATGTCACCTTACTTTTTGAAAACATCGTATATGATTTTAAAAAATGGAGTAGACATTTCTAATTTTCGTTATTTTTTTTTTCTATATTGTTTTTGTTAGCTCACCACATATAATATGTAGAGCATATCAAATGTGAAAAAAATTTCATGAACACCCTTTCTTCTACTTCAACATCTTAAGGGAGTTGAAGGAATTCCTTACTTATAAATAACAGAAAATCAACCCCCTAAATTATAGTATTCCACCACACGTAAAATTTATTGAGCATTTCATTTTTAGAGGCAAGAAAAAAAAGAGAGAGAAAAGAGTAGGTAATAACCATTTAGAAAAAAAAAATCCTTCAATGTCCAGGTGATGGTTGGCTACCACATACAATGTACATAGTAACCATTGTTTGAGTCTTCAGATACAATTATTATTAATTCCGCGTATTTTCTAGTGTTCCTGGATCGGTCTGAGACCCTCATGATTTTTTGTGGACCGAACTTATTCGGTCCTTTTACAAAGTTCGGTCCGGATTAGTCCCGAAGAACAATTCAATCTGGATGGATCACATTTTAAATTCTGTCTAAACCTATTCTATAGATGAATTATTAACGATGTCAGCTGTGTTTCAAAACGTATTAAATTCCCTACTGGATGACAATTAACTCTATTTATTCTTTTTTAATCAGTTCTATTACTAATAGTCCTAAGTAACGGTCCTCAGACTACACTAGATTGAATAAATAAGAACCAACATAACAATATTCATAAATGAGGAAAAAAGAGAAAATCAGTATATATATTGAGACTGAAAAAAATTGGTTCATAATTTGATTAAGATTAAATTTCGCTCTACGGTCTGAGATCCTGGTATGGATCGAAATAACTGTCCAAATTGGTCGAGAAAAAATTACTTTGACCGAACCGCAAAAAAATCGATCTTGGACTAAGTCTCAACACTATTATTTTCCAAATGGGCGGTAAGTAAAAGGCTGACCCTTGCCAACGCACAAACCATTTTCTTTCTCCATTATAAAATGAATTTTAAATAAGGACATAAATAAAGTTGGGGGAAAAAAAGATGAAGTACCTCACTAATTACGCCCAGAGGATGATGGTTTTTTGGTTATTTTTCTTTTATTTTCCCTCTCTTTTGGGTCATTTTCTATAACGACTAAGTAGCAAACAGCTATAGCCTTGCCTCTTCTTATTGTGCCTTTAAAAAAATCCAAGGGCAAAAGCAATAAAGACCATATAAATGACAAATTATGTGAATGGAAAGAAAAAAAATTAACGGACGGATATTGGGATAATTACACACCGTTGGATAGCATGATGATGATGCTAAGAGTAGGGGGAATGAATTAAACTAAAGAAAGGATGGAATAAGAAGAATAGATTGGGGGAAAAAAGAGAGCCATATTTATGAATAAAACCACGACAGAAACCAGATTTTAGTGACAAAAGTGTAGAAGAATCATTACAAATGACGGGTTTATCTATAGAGATAAAAATATAGAGGGCACTTCAAATATGTTTATGTTCGATCCTCATTGTATTATACATTTGATTATATTTGTATTAATTGAGCTCTTCTGTTTGTAAAGAAGTGTAGGACGATTCTATACAAGAACTGGGGTGATTGATATATAAATAAATACCCATATTTTCGATTGTTTTCGTCAACTAACTTTGACTTCAAAAAAGTTCCCTTGCTTTTTGTCAGTGTATGTATTTTATCTCTGTCTGATAAGGGGCGTATGAGAAGTAAAAAATCGACTCCTGATGATACACCCAATGTGCTTCATTAGTCTACACAGATCCTCAAGATTAAAAAATAAAAGGAAAAAATTGACAAACAATTAAGGTAGCAAAGTAAAGCTGTATTCCTTTATGACCCAAATTATGTTTTATTTAGATTTTTAAATTTTTCTCGCATATATGAAATATATTCTGTATAACTAAAACATATTTAGCATAGAAATAAAATATTTGAAAATAAACTTGTATTTAATTGATGTGTCCCAAATTTGGTACGTCAGGCACACAGACATGTATATGGTCAAACAAATGCAAAATGTCATATTAAGTATTTATTAGTCGATAATACTTAAAATAATGATTACATTAGCACATAATTCATGGGATTCATAGCACAAAATTGTTTGAGGGGATGAGGAGCAATCAAAATACATGCACACCTATTAATTTTTAGATGTAACTGAAATATCATGCGTGTTTTTGCACAATATATAGTATCAGTGTTGTTCTAAATGTGTACTCAACCGGTATGATAAGTTTCTAACAGATGCATACACAGTAATTTAACTTATAAGTAATTTTCCAAATGTACCAAATTTGGCACATTGGGTCATAAAGGGTTATCACGCTAAGGATATATTCGAGTAAAAGGTATTTAAAAGTGAAAATGCACCTATTAGATTGGGAATATTTCCTTGGCTCCGTAGACAATCTGCAAGATCTCATTTTTGAGCTACTTCATATGACTTTAACTTTATCATCATAATGACAAATTCAATTTTTCCCCCTTTGCAGAATTTACCTGGTTAATTCAATTAAAGGAATGAGTTCAAGGAGGTTGCGTAGTTAGTTATTGAGTAATATCCATGGCACCTTCAGTACCCTTAACGAAAGAAAAAAGTATTATCTTAGTCAACATAATTGGATAAAAATGATTCGCGTTTCGACAATTGTTTTATAGCTTTGCTTCGGGCAAGCGAATATGTTTGAATTCATATAAACATAGAGTTAAGTCCTTTGAATGACAAAGAGTCAACTAATAAAAACAGCTGAAGAGAGAATAGCGTTGCTTATCCGAAAAATAAAGTCATGATTTGCATTCTGGAATGTATACGTTGATTGGTGGAACTCAAATTAGCTTTAGCTGTTAAAACAACTCAATTAAGTCGTCAAATCCCTAATATTACTTAATAAAAAATAATTATCCCACGTGGGGTTGCCCCCCCCTCTAAGGAGAATTAGAGTAGGAAATTTAAGATTATCTTGGCATTGACTTAAAAAATTGAAATGAATTTGGAGGGCCTTTTGAAAAAGATCATAATTTACTGTTTTCTATAAAAATGCTTCTTTTAAGAAATATATATAAATATAACTTTGTAAAAAATAACGTCATTAAATTAAATATAGACAATGTATAGGAAAAAGGCCTCAAATAATGGGTTATCTTTTTCAAACATAGGTCATAAAAAAAATCAGTCATTCGATTAAAAATAAAACAATTTCTTTTTCTTTTTAAATCCTTCAAATCTCATCCTTATTCACTCAAAATTAAGGTATGAAATAACACAATGAGATACAACGACATATATGGAAGCTAGCAGCTACATACAACCGTTTCAGTTCCTCCAAAATACTATGAACACTACCATCATAAATAACAAGAGGGAAAAAAATGATGATATAGAGTATAGAGTTTCATAAATTAACTTAAGAACTCCATAAATTTGGATTATCTATCTATCTTTAAGTATACGCATATAAAAATTATAATCCAACGATAGGAAGAAGCTCCGCACTGGTAATGTATAAATATACATACATTGATGTATAAATTTCATGGTTGTGAAGCAGCATCCATGGGTGTTACAGATTCATGGAAGGATGATACAATTCATATCGCTATACATCCCTCATCATAAAGATGTAAGCCTTTAGGTTTTTATTTACAACACCAAAGGTCCAAATTATTTTACCTTACATATTTATTCATTGCATAGCACGGCTTGAAGACAAAGTAGCCAAACATGCCAATTAGCAATGAAGGACACAGGGTCGTAGAAATATATTTTTTACATGCAACAACATATAATAATTGAAAACCCTAAATATAGCTTTAATAAATAAGGAATCATTGGAAAAAACTAATAAAAATTACTATTTTATTTTGTTATATATATATCATTTAATTAAACAAATGCCCCCACTGACGTCACAATAAAGCGAAAGAGAGTGAGTTACTTAACAAATCTCCTGTATTTTCCCAACAATTTTCTTACTGCCTAACCTTGTTATAATAGCATTGATTTCCACTATGAATTCATGAAGGCTGTTAAGTTAGATATGGAGTAATATTCAACGCTCCTAGTGGACAAAAAAATACCAACCAGTAGCTTCTTCAAATAATGATTACGTGGTCTTCGTTTCGTTACTTTGTTTAAAGTTTTAAGCATGATTAATCTTCAATAAGAAACAAATTTACATTATATTTTGCTATCATCTATCGATTTATCTTATTATGGATAGTAGTTCAAACAATTCAACAGTTGTTGAATAATATAATTCCAATGTTGGAAAGAATTGCCATTACAAACTAATTTAAGGCCTTTTTTCTGTTTATATTTGGAAGAGAAAATTCAATAAGAAGAGGTCATTCAAATTCAGTTTTTGAGCAGAACATAAATAAAGAAGTAGAAATTTGACAGCTGACAAAAGAGACACATTGGAATATATTGTGTAATAGGAAAACATATCGATGAGTGATAGAGTATTTTTGTTCCCAAGGGTTATATCAGTCCTTCAAATATGACTTAAAATCGTTCATGCCCCTATCATTGGTCTTTGAAAAACGTCCCAAGCTTTAAAACGTCCCCTACAAGGCATCATTTCCACTGATATTATGATTAAGTATCTCAATTTGACATTAGAATTACTTTAGTAAAACTTTATATATCTTATAAACATGAAAGTATTTTGGCATTTTCTTTATATAGGCCTAATATATTAGGCTATTTATTATTCTTATAAATATTTGTGAAGATTGATTGACAATGACTTCAGTGGTTGATATAAAAATGACATTATTTAGCAAATATTGTTGGAGGGGGATACGTTTCTGTTTGGTTAGAACGCATTCTAACATTTTGAGATCAAAACATCCCTTTAGTTTTTCGTATCAATACTACTACTACCGCAAGAGGTCGTATTTTCGACATGTTTATTCTACATAGAAGTATGTACAATTGTACATAACAGATGATATAAGACAAGAATTCCTTCAAACCAAAAAATAAAGAATGACCGTTGACATATCTTGTAAAAAAACTGATAAATCACAAAATCAAATTTTCCACTTATTTGACAATGAAAAGAGGTAGGGGAGGAAGTCTATACTACTTCAAAAAATATATAAAAAATAATAAAAAGAACTGACCATACCATATATTTGTGATAAATGATTTTTTTGACATTCATTGACGTCTATTTTTTTTTTTTTTTATAACATGCGAATCTGTGGATATTAAATATACCATAATACTATGGAATATTATGAAAATTGCAATCCCTTTTTCGTGATAGGTGCACGGAAAAAATAAACGTTATATATTATAAAGTTACTTGGACAATAAACTCAAAAACCACACGTTTAATTAAATAAGTAGAACGAGATAACTCATTCCACGAGTTTTAATATATATTATAATGAGAAGAAGCTTATTTCAATTGGACAAGATATAGGTATATTTATTTGAATATATTGAGAGGTGATAATAAGGGCCCTGTCATACAGGAGGCAAGAGAGCATGAAATTATTATGATTATCAATTGATTTATTGGAGAATGAAATCTCTTTTTCATCCTCATGTTAAATGAAATTGATTTGAAGAGCTAGCTACTTGTGACGAGCGCAGAGTGAATAAAAAAGTAGAATAAAAGATGGTTACATCCCAAAGGGTGATAGTCAGAGAGTGAAAGAAGGAAGATTCATGGAGCGTGAATAAATGTGTAAGACACATGAAGGAGGAGTTCTTGTGTTTGTCACACTCTCACCTCCAAATTCTAATGTTATATCTAAACACATCTCTTAGTCCAAGTATAAAATAAAAGAAAAAAGTGAGTGAAGGTGCTGACCTGAGATGTATAAGGTGAGGAGGAGAGGCGGATATCATCGGAGCGAAGCTTATCACGGACTAGAGACCTCAATTGTAGAGGATTAATGGGGGAAGGACGATGAAGAATGACGGAATGAAGGGATCCCTCACTCTGACAATCCGTTGTTTCAGTTGCACATGATTGTTCAGGAGTACGTGGAGAGGAGCTCCGACAAGAGGAAGCTGGACTAGGACCAGCGGCTGTGCCTAAGAGTAGGTAGACCCATGCAGCTCCTTGTTCACGAAGAACGCGAACAGCATCCAGTAAAAAGGAACGGTGATGTACAGAGACAACTCCAATGGCGTCCAAATCCGGAGGACCGATGCGTTTCACAGTTTCCAGATCATCGTATCCGTTCTCTACAAAATCCCGAGCATAGTGGCCTAGTTGAAGGAAGTGGAGCCATTCCACCACGATATTGCTGGAATCCATCATCGTCATTTTGGCTCAGAAGCTAGGAAGGAAGCACATATTTCCCTGTGTACAATGCACAACCCGTTGCTTAAAATAATCACCAAGTCAAAATTTGGAGATGGAAGGGACTATTCAAACTATTACTTCGTTAAAACTAAAATCACAAAACGCACGGAGAAGTGGAGGTACCTTCGGCAAAAGCGAAACTGAATCTTTTTTTTATTTTTTATTCTTGTTTGTTCTTGCTCCAACAGGTGCTCCATAAAGGGCCACTTAGTCCATCTACCTGGATAGAAAGAGAGCGAGAAAACGAAGCTGAAAGAGTGAGAGCGGGAGCAATGTAGTAGAGGAGAACAACTAGAAGCTGAATGGAAGAACGAAAACCACCTATAGAAGGAAACTCAGGGCCTGCCATTCTGTGATCGAGGGAGCGAGTCAAACAAATAAATAACAGCTAAAGAAGTAACCTATGCTTTTTGGATTTTACTTTTCTTTATTTAGTTTCCTCTATGTATGTTTATGTACATGTTTTTTTTAAATAGAACAGATCTTCCATCCTTATAAATGATTTATGAATTATGATGATTGCGGACATAAATCCTTACTTTGATATTAGACAATGCTTGAACATACGAAGATCTTTGAGAACAAAGTAGGTTTGGTTATAAACCCTGCAGGAGGGAAGAATTCATTTGGTTCCTTAGGGATTATAGTATTTATGGAGACAAACGATTAAGTTATCCCTCTTTAATTGGACAGTACATTACGGCTAAATTAATAATAGAAGAATCACTCATTGTATTTATATATACAAATATATTACATCATTATAAATTCTATCCTGGACAAAAAAAAAGCAGAAAATTCCACATTAATTTTTTTCCTTCATAAAATATAAACACCCCAATTGACATATTTTAGTTAATTATGGGTACTCAAATTTATGGGATATATTAAGATACTCAAAATATGTCCTTTATAGTGAATAGCTATCATTTTATTCATCGTGAATCCGATCAGTAGCGCCAAAATATATTTAAAAGTAGGAGGATGAATTATTTAAGGATGACATCATAGTCACACAACCTTAAATTGTTATTCCAGACAAGGACTATTAAATTCAAAAAACTATGGGTAATCATTGAAAATTAATTTTTTTGAAAGAAATATATTAAAAATTAAATTAAATTTAATTAATATAAATTCAAATATTAACTTTTCTTTTAAAAGGCAAAAATTTCTTAATTATTATATATATTAATTTAATTTATGAGCCACAATATGGTCCCGATATGGGCCTGGTTTATAATAAAATCGATTAATTTCTAATTTGTTCATTGTATCGATGATTTTTTGCTAATTTAAGTGCAAATTGCTATGCTTCCAAAGGTTGTAGAAGTTTAGCCCGTCAACACAAAAGCAAACTGGAATTACTTTTCTCAAATTTGTCTTTGAATTTCATTTGTTCGGTTTCATCCTTTGCATTTAAATAAGCAAAAACTTATCAACACGATGAAAAAATTAGAAATTGTTAGATTTGATTTAATAAAGGCCATGTTGGGAACAATATAAGTCTATTAAATTAAAGAAAAATTAAAATTGTTAGTCAATATTATTGGGTATCTTAACACATGCTATAAATTTGAATATAGACCCTTTAATAGACCAAATATGGCTCTAAAATATTGGTCTTTATTTATAAGTGCATAATTTAATCAAAATATATTAGAGTTATTTTTGATCAATGTGATTTTTATGATATTTCATTACCACCGTTAGAATTTTTGGGCAATTTTTTTAGCCAAAAGGAGCAAAAAAAAAAAGAGAGCTAAAATACATAAAAATAATCACCCATATATCAAAATTATACAATTTATGTTTAAAGAAAAATACAATATTATAAGGATGATTTAAAGAAATTAGTGTTGTTTATATTAAAAATAATTTAGCAATAAATTTTGCTATTTTATATCAACAAATCAAGATTTTAGAAAGATTTTCTTGTGTTAATTTTTGCCTACGATCAGTATTGGTAAATTTAAACATATTAAAAGACGTCCACATTAGTAGTTGAAGAAAATTGGAAGTTGGCGAGGTCTTCAGGAGTCATGGTAAATGGGAGGCATCTCTTCATCACCACCACTAATATTACATCCAACCTTTTGCTTAAACGGAAGATCAGGATTTGGCAATTTGGTGCAAAAGTATTTCTCATTTATTGCGAGATACAATGGGGATTATTCAACAGTAAATTTTGCTCCAAGTTTATCCTTCCTCTAATTAACTGTTGTCGGAATCTGGCTCCTTCACATATCTAATCTTGTAATCATAGACCTGATTGCATCATATACATATTTTTACCTCCAAAAAGAGAGCTTAATGAAGGAGGGTATTGGCAAGTAGATTTTCCCTAAAAATATCATCAAAATCTGTTTTCTAATCTAACTAAATTCCAAATTATCTGTATTTATTTCATACCAGTTTAGAAAAATGAGCAATTTTCACCAAAAAAAAAGAGTGCAAAAGGTCAAAATGAGCAATTTTTGAGCAATTGAATGATCGCTCACAAATTCTAAGTCTACTCATCATAAATGAAGTATTTCCAGCTTCAGTTTGAAAAAAAATATGCTTCCATACTTTTGTGGACTACCCACATATTTTACATATATGAAAAGGAAGTTACTATATACATTTTACATAGATTGTTTGACATTCTCAGAAATCCTACATTCATTTACTTCCCAGGGTTGTTGTTTTTTTTTTCCTTCCTTTTAATTTTACTCACTTAATTAATCCTATGGACCAATAAATATAATTATAGGATTATCAACTCCATAAAAACATACAAGTATTTAAGAGAGAAGGAGCAATTAAAGAATGATTTCTATCAAATTTATTGCTAATTGATTAGTGGAAGGTAATCCTTTAATCATAATTCCTGTTAAATTCTATTCAAACGATGTGCTATAATTTTTCAGCAAGGAGTCGACCATTTTATTCCTTAGAATATTACTCTTGAATAGAGTCATTGATTTAAATGATATATTTTTTTTAAAATAAGTAAACCAAATATTTAACTTATCAACATAAAAATAGGCTGGAACCGTTTTTGTGAAAATCGATGAGTTAGTTAAAATAATCGATAGAGATATTATTATATATTGATGTAGTTCATACTTGTAGATATTATATTGTTACTATATGTACCAATATTATATATATATATATCATACAAGATGATTGTGTAAAGGAATAATAAAGTGTATAGTTTTAAGCTTAGAACTCTTTACTTTAGATATTATATATGTTGTGTACAAGTTGGGATGCCTGTACAAGTTGCAACTTGTTAAGTCGCGAACAATTATCTGTTATTAAATGAAGAATAAATAGTCTCCCAGTTGGGAATAATTGGCTATCTACAAACTGAGTTTGGACCTCTTTTCTCTCTCTTTTTCTCCTTAAGAGATTCATTAAAGATTGCTATTATATCAAGATAAGAGAATGCTGTAAGTCGTTCAAGAGCGAGATTCAAAAAGATATGAAGGTACGTTGTATTTTGTTTATCCCTCAGAGGTTTTAACCTTCTTAGCTGATGAATGATGATATTATAAGGATTTCCTGGATTCATTAAAGTTCAACTTCTAATATTTAAAGATGGTGGTTTTTAAACTGTGGTAAATCAATTCCCTTTGGCGGTATGTAGAGGAACGTCATCATTAAAGATGGGCAAATTGTTGAAATATTCGTGAGCATTCTTTTTTTTTTCAAGTATAAATAGGTAACGAGTTTTATTTCGATCCTCATTGACGATCAAGGACCACGGTTCAGTCCAGTTCCACTTGTCAGTTAAAATTAAAATTAATCCGTCATGACGTTATTTAGGATGTTTTTCCTTTTTTAATTTTCCGTTAAATAATAAATAAATTATATAACTAAGTAAAAATATACTAATAGTTTGGGATAAACGTAATTTCGCATTTTTTCACTACTTATTTTCACTTCAAGTAGTATTTTTTTTAAGTAAAACTGTTGCAGTATCGATCCACAGATCCCTTCACTAGATTATCAAATTGCTTGCAATGAAATTGTATCAGAATTAAATCCTTAATGATCAAATTGCTTGGAATAAATTGTTCAATAATCAAATTATCCCAGATTACTTGGGTATTTTGCACATTACCCGTAACATATATATGATAAAAATATAATAAGGCTTCAGAAACTTTTTGGGGCACTGGCGTTGGCCCTGATCTGAATATAGACATATCAAGTGTATCATTATGTTATGAACTAACACAAAAACAGTCATTATAATTTTTTATAAATCATATACACAATCCAATATATGTGTTGTGTCAATATAAAATCAATCTGGAACAAAAATCAAGAACAAGAGAAAATCCAAATTTATATTTTACTTCATATATACCTACAGCTTAATATTTCATAGACACATTTGAGTCAATTATGTCCTTATTATTCAAATTTATTGAATAATTTGCAATACTCAAACATGTTCAGTATATTGTAGAACCTTCATTTGATTTATGAGACTGAATTTTGCCCATATATGACCCCTTTTAACCATAAAACATATCAGTTTCTTATCATTTAATTAATGTGACGATGCAATTTGCAAAGGCGCCTCCAAAGGATAAATCCGAATAATTGGTTGACAGAAAATGTCAATAATTAATTTGTATTAGAATTCAAATATAATTCACATTCAATTTTCAGAAATATCGTTCGTGCTTGCTCTTGTACTGATGAGCTACAAATAGATAAATAATGAAGCGGAACTCAAGAAGCAACTGTGAGTTTTATGTACTCCTCATGATGATGAAAAAACTAGTACCCTATGCATGTACATTAGATTGGTCCTTCAATGGGGGTTTTCGAAATGTTGGGGAAACTTACTAGTAAAATGTTTCTTTTAGTAAAAAATGAAGAAATATAACGTTTGAGTGGCATTGATTAAGGTTTAGAGGTCGCACAGGGGTCTTGAAGTAATTAATTTTACTTATGAAAAAAATAAATGTAGTTACTAATTTAAAAAATAGTCCTTATAGATCAAAAAATATCATTTTTGTTGCTATATTTATTTTAGCAGAGGTATCAATCTTTCAAAAGTGTTTGTAAATTTATCCTCTAATATGATTGTTTCTTCTAAACAAATGAGAAATAAAGTATTTACGTATCGCGTGTAGCGCGCACTTTTTTGTTCTTTGTGTTTTACATTTTTAAAGGCGTTTAGTGAAAAAGTGTATGTTTTCTGAGTACAGTCATATTTATATTCAAATGGATAGTAGTACTTCTTCTCCATTACTGTAACACATAATATAACATAACTACAATGGGACTTGGTAGAATACAAATACATCCTTATCAAATCTACATAAAGACACCCATTTGAGCTTTGTATCTCAATTTTTTCGAAAGTTATGGTCAACAGTGTATTTTTAACATTGTTTCCAACACTGACATTTCAAAAAATTTAATGGCCTCGTTCTATGACCATATTTAATCTTTGTAAGAAGTTAGGTCAAAACCAATCTGTAACTTTTGCCGTAATCCTGTTGATCAACAAAAAAGCTAACAAACGAAAGTGGCAAAAACATAACTACAACTTCAATTTGTAATTTTATATTTTAAATTTATTTTTTAGCTGAATTAACGATCTTTCAAAAGTATTGAAATAGCTATCTCTTAAAATGGTTATTTCTTGTTAAAAAATAACAAATAAACAAATCTATGTACAGCGTATATAGAGCACTTTTTGTTCCTTTTGTAAAACATTTTTAAAGACGTTTTTCAAAGTGAAAAAGTCCATATATTTTTGTCAAATGTATATTTGTACTTTTTTTTAAATTATTCGTATAACACATAGTATATGGATAATTTTTGGTGACAAAAAGAGATGAAATATACAATTATAGGTTTTTAAAGTAGCATCTCTGATTTTCTTGGGCGTAATTCAACAACAATATCTACAATTTAGCCGTATCAGAATAATGTACTATACTAAGCAGATGCCATGATGGATATACTTAATAAGGAATGGGACTTTTTCACTTTGAAAAACACATTTTACAGGAAAGTTTAAATATTTTTTGCTATACGAAAAGAACAAATAAAGTGCAAATACGCACTACAAATATATTTTCTTTTTCTTTACACAAGGATGTATGTCCATCTGTAGCCCATCTTCCCAAAATTAAGGAATGTTTGCTGGTTACTAGAAAATTAATAAAAAATTTTGAAAAAATAAATTAAATTTTTTGTGAACAGATTTGTGAATTTTTTTTTTTTTTCTAAATTTTTTTACAAAAAATTTAATTTTTTGCAAATAGCCGAGAATTTTTGAATTTTTTTTCCAAAAAAATTCATATTTCAATTTTTTATCCAAAAATTTAACATGTATTTGTTTGTTTTTTTGAAAAATATTTAATTTTTTTTAATAGCAGTGAATTTTTGAAATGTTTTTCAAAAAAAAGATGTAATATTTGTACTTCAATTTTTTTTTTTCCAATAAATTATATGATAACTTTTGAAAAAAAAAGTTGATAATCTTGAACAGGTAAAAATAACACATTGCTTCATTTTCACTTATATATATAATTTTGTAGATAATAATTCAATTTTTTATCCATGAAATTGCAGAATTTACAACTTCAAAGGGTGAACATAAAAAAACAATTTTAAGAACCAGTCTAACGTGCTTGAAAAACATAAATTACTGAGTGTTAAAGGGTTATAAAGGTATCTTCATACATAATAGTAACAAGGTCAGAATACTGAGCCAAGATTAATATTCAACCATGGAAAAAGAATAAAAAAAAAAGAAAAACAAATGATACTCCAAATCACGAATCATCCCAATTTGAAGGTTGAGTCTGGGATATACTTATAAAGAGAGTTAAACAATAAAGATGCGCGCGCAAGTTCCCCCTTGACTTAAATACACTTACAACCATAGTTGAAAATTATACTATTCAGGGGTATGTTAAAATAAAAGAAACCAAAGGTTAAGATGGTCACCCTGATAATTTGAGGAATGTTTGGGCGGAGAGCAGCTTAGCTGTCATGACGTTTAAGCAGCTATTATATAAAAGAAATAAACGCAAAACTTCACTCCGTATCTAGCAATCACATAAGCAAGAATGACTTCAATGTCGACCCCCGAATATATTCTGAGTCCAACAAGGATTTACACATATAACTCCTCACCAGTTAAACTTTGAATTAGCTATCGAAATGGATTGGACAAATACTCAAAAATGTCTCCCAGAAGTTGCTGTTAAATGGATGTACAGCAAGAGTTATTCCGTAAATATCTTCAAGTTGAAGGTATCATCAAGTTCACTTTAAAATTTATGTATAAAGAACATGTATGCCCCAAAGATGCCTTAGATTTTGTCAAGTGTAAAATGATGGAGAACAAGATCATTTCAGAATGATAAAGGAATTAAAAGAAACAATTCCTTTCCTATAAGAAAATTTAGACAAATTGACTTAGATTCAGATTTTGCTTTGACAAATAATTATTTATGTACTCATCAAAGTTGTAGTTTTTTTATATCAAATATTTGTATTTTGCTGAAAATTGTTTGAATATTATATCATTATAAGAATATATTTGATATCAATCTGTATTTTTTAATAACATTCTATATAAATTTTCTATTTTATGTGACGACCTTAAACATAAATTCACGTTGAAAAGCGTCAAATAAGTAAGGAGATCATGTTAATTTGTAACATGAATTAAACTATCATTGACTATAAACTGTCATATAAATGGTCTAATTATAAACTTTGTCTCATTTGATTTGAAAAAAAAAAATATATATTCGTGGTTCTATATCCTAAGTATACGTTCTCTTATCAATAATGAAAAAATATTGAGAACAGCTTTAGAGAATATATTCAGGTAGCATCTAAAAAGCCGTAACCTCTTTCATTATAGTATTATTTACATCTAAACCTTTAACTCCCCAACTAATCTTATGAGCTACTCTCCGTCAATCATGAGCAAAAATACTCATGGTTACACCTTATACTGAGATGTTATCTACTCAAGAAAAATGATACGAGTTACAGTTTTAGAAAATTAATTAAATCACTTTTGATGTTACAAAAAATAATAATAATAAAAAAACGCACGGTAAAAATGGGATAGGATTTACAACCTTAGGCATCAATATTCCACGTTTGTATCGAAATAAAGTCCTTAAGTTCTGCGAATAATATATTAATCGAATTATAAGTCGAGCATAAAATATAAGTGTATATAAAGTGATAAACATGAAGCAACCAGATAAGATACCGTCAAGCTATGATGATATAAATTTAATTATCACTTATTTTTTATGAAATCCTAAGCAACAATTTAATTTCACTATTTAACTGACATAACTTTACATATGTGATACATTCAGTATGCATTTTCTGTTTTGTAATATTACATGTACATTTCTGTAAAGAGACATTTAAAGTTTTAAATGCCCAATAGTAAATCATATACACATGGGTTGAAAAGTCCAGGGCTTAACAAAGAAAATACGGTTTGTTTTTTTTTTGTTGAAATTTTTTATTTTTTTATATACTGTTATTATTATTTGTTTTGTGCAGTGGAGTCCACGTAGCACTTTTCAAACCATGGCTTAGCTTGAACATTTTTTTTCATATCAAAAAGCAGTATAAAATTAAAACAAGAAATTATTTTTGATCCATTGTTTTGAAAATAACAAAGTATCTTGGTCACACATTACAGAATAACTCACAAACTAAAGAAAACAGATAATCTTGAAATTTTTACAGCTATCCTTTGAAGGTTGGTACTTAGTGAAAATGAGGTGAATTTAAAAAAAATATTACGCTCTCAATTTGTGAAGCTCAAGACTTTTCAGGCCATGTGTTATAATATGAATACTACCCTTGTGTTGGTCCTAATTCAGGACTAAAATTCGCAGTAAAGTCCTGTTTAGTCTAAATCTGATCCAGTTGATTCATGTACATCAGTCCTAAAACTTATAAGGTTCAATCCTTGATGACGTCACTCTACTTTATTTCTTCTTTTTTTAATTAGTCCTGAAGACCGACAGTTCTAAGAACTGATTTCAAGGACTGATAGTAACCGTTCTAAGACTAGACAGAACCAAATAAATAGGCTCAACACATCACTAGTAATACCAGGGGCATCCGAAAACAGCCTTGATTTTTTAAATCTATTAATTATTTTTTTTCAAAAAACTTTAAAAATCTATAGCTATTCACAGAAAATAACATTTTGTGGAAAAATATTTCAAAAATTAAATTACAAATATTAAATTTTTCAAAAAAGACTTCATCAATTAAATTTATTAATTTTTAAAAAATTCACACAAAATTAAATTATGGGACATAAAATCTAAAATCTAGAGCAAAAAGAAAAAAAAAAATTGTAAAAAACTTTAAAAAATCCTGTATTATTCACGCCAAATTCAATTTTTAGGGGAAAAAAATTCAAATTCAAATATTAAATTTATGGGGAAAAAATTCAATAATTCATAGCTATTCATAAATGTTAAATTTTTTGGAAAAAACTCATATATTTTTTTTGTAGAAAAAAAGCAAAAAATTTCCTAATTTTCCACATGTAGGTGCCTCTGAATACCCTAAATCACATTCATGCTTGAGAAAATCCTCAAATTCTTGTTGTGTCGACAGTTTGCATTATAGATACACAAAAAAATATGAAATACTCAACCAAAAGGTATTTTTTTGCATTTGATGATTCAAACATATTTTTTCTGTACTTTATAATAATAAATAATTGTCGAAAACCCCATATTTGATGAGTTTTGAAGCCTTTTCTGGAAAAAAAAATCTAATATTTACAACACATAATATTTATATTACTTTCTATCGAGGAAAAATCATACTCTTTTTGTGATATTTGAGGTTGAGTAATTGAAGTATTCTACAGGGACTTTGTTTATAAAAAGGAATGACGTCATATCTTTATAAATTTTCATAAACTACTGCTAGCTAGGACATGATGATGAAGGAGCTAAATAGTGATGGAATGAAAAAAGTGATTAACCAGTCAACCAGCCAAGTCGACTCGTTGGAGTGATAACTGATGATATTTCCCCTGTAGTATTAAAGGCTTTACTACGTAGTATAATTAAATGGATAGGTATAAGTGAATTTATATTATTTAAATTTGATTCACTGAACAATGTCAAAAGGATTCCATTAGTCAGGGAACAATAACATATTTCTTCCCTCTTTGTTTCCTTTTAAATATTTTGTACATAGGGAGACTAAATGTCAAGGAGTCATTTGAATTCTTTTTATCAGCTTGCGTACCAAACTCCGTAAAAACTAAATCCAAAGAATGATAATAAAAAGACCATATAATTGATCTACAATAATCATACCAAAAAAATACATATCTGTTTATACAGTATGTGTCAACATTGTTCGAATACTTTTTGTAGCCACAATCACTCTTATATTCTTTGATTTATTTACAATATAAAATTTGGAGATGTTTTGTTGACTCAAAAATTTTAATAATTTGTTTAAATTATTATTCTATGTTAATAAACATACTACAAAGCTACAAAGGAAAGTCTACGTAGAGATTATTTACTATTTATTTTTTTAATTTGATGTATAATGTGGACTGTGTAAGAAATTTCAGGAGAACCAAGTACATCGTCAGAAATCCAAGGATGTGCCCACATGAGTTAGATATATCGGAAACTCAAAGAATCCTCAATCAAGTTGGGAGTAATTGATAGTTATAATTGATGGAAAGGTGTCTAAGTTAATGGCAAAATAGATAGTGTTTTGGGCCAAAATGTTTTTTCTGTTCTCAACTGCTACTACGGGGCTTGGATTTGGGTACAGACTCAATATAGGCCTTCATGCCTACAACCACAAACCTCTAGATCTCTTTGAAGGAGCACTGGTCCTAATGTCACCTCAACCATAAATTTAGTTTGATAAAGGTTTAGGTGAAGTCTGGAGAGATAAGTAACTGCAGAGGGTGGAATTTTTGGATGTTAATTCTGCTGTATATATGTAGGCCGTCAACACAATAGCAAGCATGCAAATGTGGATTATATATTTGTACTCTTCGACAAATTATCGTCAATTTCAATAGAAATGTATTTTTATCAACCCTTTGAAAGCGCCGCAAACTGTAGTTAAAGATGTCAAATTTGATTGTCCCAATAAAGGAATGAAAAAATGGATATATTTTATTTGAAAGGCCAGTTTGGGTCGAATGTAAGTTGCTTGAATTTAATAAAGATTATAAATGGTTGTTACAACTCTAGTTTATGTTAACTCATCCGACAAATTTGAATACAAAATATAAAATTGAATCAAATATATCTATACTTATAAATGAATGGAGAAGGAACGTTGTTTATTTATATTCGATTGTAAACAAAACAACAGATAGTGACGCACGCATCTTGTGGCTAAATATGCGCTTCCTCAGCGATAATAGTATTTAATAAAAATAACATACCTATATTAGTCACATAGACGCCACTACAAAAATTCTTCTGTGCATGCACCATTTTTAAACAACAAGTTACAGACTGTCAAATCACCTAGCAAATAATATATCCTTTCCTTGATTTATGCTTAAGATTGTTTTATGGTGACGCAACACATATGTGGTTTAATTATTTAAAAAAATAAATATAGTGCAGGCCACTTTGTATAAAATGCAGCACTTTTTTAAATAGCGCACTCTTGTTCTCTTTGTTTTATTTCAATGTTCCCCCATTATAACTTATTGTAAACAATTATATAGAAAAGTGACAAAAAAAGAAATCAAAGTCAACCGAGAAATAAGATGGCCTTAACTAAAAACATGGAGCAACGTAGAGCTGCAATTTTGGAGCTATCTGCATGTGGAAAATTACCATACGAGATGTCTAAAGTGCTAGGCTGTTACCCTGAGAAGCAAACCAAAAGCTTAGTCAAAGTCCAGACCAAGGCCCAAAGATTTGTTTAAGTCAGTTAAAGGCACCTTTGAAGGCGGAAGAGGAAATGTGAACGTCAATTGCAAAGCTCGTAAGTTTAACAGAAGTCAGACCACGATGCACCACTTGATGGAGCAATTCTAAAATCTTAATGCCTACAAGATAACTCCTCGTTCGCGTTGAAGCCTTAAGATAGAGTAAAGCATGTGACCCGGTGTAAAATCCTCCTTAACAAGCTTGAAAATTAAGACTATTGGCCTCCTCACAGCTCCACTGTTCTCCCATGGGCTTTGGAATTTATGGGTATCTCAAGGGGAAGCTTTCTGGAGTCCAATTCACAAAAAAGGCCCAACTGAAAGCCGCCGTCATCACTGCTTGAACCAATTTAGAACCGATCCTTGAAAAGAACTGCTGTACAAAGTCGTACACCTTGCTGGAATTGGTCATTACGGCAAAAAAATGGCTATATTGATTGAGAATGTAAATAGGGTGTATTTTGATTGTATTTGAGAATTAAATTTTCCAAATTTTCCTAAAATATAACCATTTTTGTGATTTTCAAAATGTATTGCATTTTAGGGGGAGTAGCCTGTATTATAAAAGTTTTAACTGATTTATGTACCTAATAAAGGTGTCCGAGTGATATTGAGACAGACTGTATCTATATATGTTTATATGGTTCCTGGCACGATCTTGTCTGAAATCTCTCCCACGACATTTGAAAAAGTATGAGAAAAAAAAAGAAAAAAGATCTCTGTACAGGATCAAACAGGACAAAAAAAATGATGGAATTAATCCTTCTCTGTAAATCGATTATAACTATTATTTATCATTTTGAATGATTTTAACGGCGGTTACAAATGGTGTTACTGGAGACAAAGATGAGCCCTATTGAGATCCTCCTATTCTTCTATCTACAAAAAAAAAAAAAACGTTTTTATTTTTGCTCTAAAATCCACACAAAGAATCTATTTTTATAAATATATATATATATATATATAGACATTTTTTTTTTTTACAATAAACGCTAAGCATTAGTGTATTGAGTTACAATAACATCAAATATGAGATTATTTTTGTGTCAAACTCAATAGTGTACATTTGTATAAATAAGTACTAATATATTATGTCAGTGTAAAATCACTCAAAAAGTATTAATAATAGAGTGTTTTTAGATACGTCATCAAGGGCGTCCGCTGGATCATATAGGTACATATATATATATATTTTTTTTTTTTTTTTTGAGGGGTACTGGGTTTTTGGTAATTTTTTTGAAATTTTTTGTAAAAATTAAAATGTTTTGAAAAAAATACAGAAATAAAATTTTACATATTAATTTTTTTTTCAAAAATCAATAGTTATTCACAAAAAATATTTTTTTTGGAAAATATTTTTAAATACTACATTATTTCGATAAAAAATTCACAACGATTCTAAAAAAAAAAGTAAAATTCAAATATTAAACTTTGTGTAAAAAATTTCTAAAATCCACAGGTGTTCCCTAAATATTAATTTTTTGGGAAAAAAGTTTCAAAAATCATTGAAATTTATTTACAGAAAATTAAGTTTTTGGGAAAAAATAATTGAAGATTTTTTTATTTTTTTTATTTGGGGATATGCTACAGCCCCTCCAGCCCACTCCCTGCGGTCGCCCTGTCATAGATTCATAGAGATAAGATACAAGAAGTACTTACGTTGTGTAAATACAAGGGATATATTTAGAAGCCTAGAGTTAGTTAACCAAAACAATGTTAACTAGAATGGACACTGGGGAGAGTGCAAAACCTCTGCCTAAAATCAAATTGAGGTATGTTGATACCTTGACCTTTGAACTTGACCTCTCAAAATTTAATGACCTGTTACTGTGACGATATAACCTATAATCTTTGTACAACATTTGATCTAAATCGATCTGTAACTTTTGCTGTTATCCCTGTGACTTTCAAACAAATATAAACAGGGCCAAAAGCATCACCTTCGTTCAACTTCGTTGCAGAGGTAAATATAGTCATTTTTATATCAATCACTCCAGATCCTATATGGAGTCATCCTGTACTTCTAAAAAAACCTGAAGAGTTTCATAAAGAAAAATATAGTTAAATCTAAGATACGATAAGGATCGAACATAGAAATATTAGATGCAACTTCTAAGTTGTTAAGATCCATCTATGCTATAAGTTTTAAGTCCTAATATTTGTAGGTCCTATTTTGATATCCAATAGTTCAATATTTTCCTTAATCGGAATGAAAAAAGGGCTTTTTTTCATTGTTACAAAACTTGGATATTTAAGCCCCCAAATAGCAGACATCAACAATATCACATGAAAACTCAATATAGGGGCTGTTTTATGTATAAGAAAATCCCTCTATCCCATCAAAACCTAACAGGATTTTAAATTTGAAACACTATGAGGAAATAAAATTGATGTCGAAGAGTTCAAATTATTCCAAGGCTTCATTTTCTTGTGATATAAACTTTGCGTTGAGTTTGAATTACAAAAAATTAATACCATGTGTTTCTCAGCTCTCTAAATCATTAATGTAGCCATCCGTAGTGGCAATGATGTCTTCCAGGTGGTAGGGGAAGGCCTGGCATCCGCTGCAGATGTAAACCTCTGTCATGGCGTCTCAGTGCTGACTGACAGTACCCTGATGGCATCAGTGTTTGGATGACAGACACTGAAGGCCTTCCCTTCAACATGCACTCAAAAGGTGTCGTTGAGGGGCTTAGAGCTATGAGAAGGCAAAAAAAAAAAAGTTCAAAAGAGTTTTGTAATGGAGAAGATGGTTTTCTTTCATCGGAGGTGTCAAAAGTGGTTTTTTCACCCTCACAAGGCTCTTTGCACACACTTTTTGATAGCTCACTGTATAGTCTGGTGTAAAACCCCAAGATCTCTTGCATGGGCCCTCATGGACTTGAGTAGATTGACTAGGGATTCTTTCTTTAACTCAGCGGGACTTTTTTGAAGGACCCCTTCTTCTTCACCAACGTTTCCAACTTGCTGACTGGGTATACGGTGGTCCTCGAGACGGCCAACTGCTTGGAGTGGCTGAATGGAAATTCGTCCATCACGTTGAAGTGTACTTTTATCGACTTGTAAATAAGCTAGAGAGCTCCGATATGTTTTGTTTTGTAACTAATTGCTTATGTTTTGATATATCGAAATATGAATCAATTTCAATTATTCAACCTTCATTAATGATTGAATTAGTAAGTTATTAGACTTCCATGGACAACCTGGTAGTGCCGTGTATCTACAGACCAGTCGTGTCGATCGTTTAACAATCCCTATAGTATTAGCAAGATGAAGAACCAATTTTTTAATCAAATATTTTAAAAAAACTGCTAAGATTATTTGTTGTACGTATTGGTATTATGTTATTACCTTCAATGAAAGTCACATTTCATTTGCAAATAATACAACTCATATTATATTTGACGTCAATAATGCAACTCAGATTCATCAAAGGGAATGGAAATTCCCATTTTATTGGTAAAGATGCTATCTTTATTATATTTCTCAACCTTTCCTCATCTAAAATACAACTCCTGCTATGGCTGTCCCACTTTTTAAGGATTCACAATTTTATTTCAGTGTTAAACTAAAGGATTTTTTTTTTGGTTTCAGTTATTGCTTCCCCCACCCCCTTATCACTCAAAAATGGCGCACGGAGTCTATGCTACAAAAAAAAAGAACATTGTTAAAGCCACATTGAGAAATATGTATTATATGAATACAAGTTAATTTACATATTGAATATTTCACTGTGTGGATAAATATTAGTGTTGCGTTTCAGTTTGAAAATCTTATACCGGTCTAACAGCATGAGGATTTTTTGGTTTATCGGTATAATTTGGTTTTTAAAAGAAGTTAAGCCTGGAACGGTATGAAATAAAAATTCAGTCTAGATAAGTTCCTGAAGAATATATCGATATAGATCCGTCTCACCAAGAGAATCAGTTTGAATCGTTCTCATTATAAATTTGATCGATGCCGATTCTACAGCAAGTCGTTACTTTTATTGTATCATACAATCTACAACTTTTCCTCCAAAAAGAAAAAAGCCCAAAATCAGTTGGAAGTTCCCCAATAAATCTTTTTGACTAAAGAATAATTGTTCAATCTTTGTTGGGAGTTGTCAAAAAATATATATAAAGTACTAGAACAGGGATTCTCAACTCTTTTTTTTTAGTAATGTACCACATATAAAATATTCTTTCAAAATATCAAGTATCCTCTGGAGTACCTCCGAATAACTCAATGGGTACGCATATCTACACATGAGAACCACTGTACGTTATAATCAGATATTGAACTAAATTTCAGCTGTTTAACACACTACAAAAAAGGGCTGCTAATCTCTCTCAGCTCACAGCTTCAAAAGAGTTATTTCTAATTCAACTGAACAATATTCACAAAACGGTGTAGAAAAAAAGAAGTAGAAACATCCACAGCCAACCACAATATACACAGTATATTTTTGGGTTAACGAAGTAATAGATCAATTGTTAAACGCGTGAGTTGTGTTTCGAATGCGTGAACCATCAATTATGATTTTTAGCGGACCGAACTAATTGGGTTATTTAAAGAACTTTGGTCTGGATAGGTCTTAAAACATAATCATTCTTGATCCATTTAATTTAAAATTGGTATGGATTGATTATATAAATCAATTGTTGATGACGTCAGCTGTGTTTCCAAATTGTGATCATCGACATACAATAACGTTATATGAAGTTAAATATGTTGCATAAATCATATTTGTACCCTTAATAAATTAGGCAGCTAGGGGAGAGGAGAAAGTTGGTCCATAGATAAGGGGTTTCCAGAGGATTATATATATATTTATATTTTTTATTCTTTTTAAATTATCAGAAATTTAAATTTTAGCTCCAGAGAATCATTTGATCGAATTAAATTAAATTAAAAAAAGAATTCCTAAAAAAATATTTTTTTTCATTTTTTCATGATCATATCTTATTTTCATATCCTTTTTGAAAAATTCCTTGATTCGGGGGAGGTAGGGGCACACAGCTCCTCCACGATGAAATATTCGTCTCCGGTAAAATTGAGGGCTGGACCGAAATATATGGAAACACTTGAGACCGAACCGAAAAAAAATCGGTCTGCGACAGAGTGTCAACACTAATAAATATGTATTTTAACGCTTTCAAAATATACAAATGAAAATATTATATTAAGGAAAAGGCTTTAGATGTAACCCTCATTTCTTTTAATGCGCGTTGGGAAAAATATAATGAACATAGATATGTAAGCATACTATAAGTTTGAATCATCTATTGTCCATTCATATACTACGTTAATAAACGTTGTACATTGAATAACATATATAAACCTGTGATGCACATCTGTATACATAAGTATACCGATATAATTGTGTTTGTTGAAGTTCTTCTACGGGTTCCTAAAAACATTTGAAGATCATCTTTATAAAAAGTACATTTTAAATATATTAAAAGTACAGTACAGGGACGTCCACAGAATTGTATATATATATTTTTTTTTTTTTTTTGGGGGGGGGGGTTGGAAAAATACTTCAAAAATGAGATTTCATATATTAAATTTTTTCTACAAACATTTCGAAAAATCCACTACTGCTCAAAAGAAATACAATTTTTTTTGTAAAAAATACTTAAAAAATCCACAGCTGTTCACAGAAAATTAATTTTTTGAAATTTTTTTTAATATTTTAAGTTTTTTGAAAAATACTTCGAAACCTATAGTTATTTCCAAATAACTGAAATTTTTGAAAAAAAAGTTTCAATATGATTGGGCGAGTTTGAAAGCCAAAAGTCAGGCAAAAAACGATACTATATGCACATGACTTAAATATTTAATTACTACAACTGCATATAATTTCTTAGATCAAAATATGCTTATAATATACATCATGCAGCTCTATATACTGTGCACCCGGTGACTCCTTTACATATACAGACTTTGTTTTTTTAGTTCTAAATATCATGTGTGTGATTCCACTATCGTCTAGTGTTTGATCCGGCAGGATATATACTAAATGACCATGCATAAAAGATGTCTTTAATAACTTTTTCGGGATACCTGGAGAATGAGATTTAGATTCTGCAATTTTTTTTTCATGTATACGAAGTGTGTTCAAAAAGTAAAGTATTATTTTTTTTGTATTTTTAAGAAAAAACATTTATTTATTCATCAATATTTATATTTTTCCTTCAAAGCAATCCCCCTTTCATACAATACACTAGTGCCAACGGGTTTTCCAATTCTCGAAGCACTTATCATATGTACTTTTCGGTATTGCCTTTTGCTTTTCCAGCAATGCAGGGTTTATCTCCTCAATCGTTGAAAATCTCCGTCCTTTCATAGGTCTCTTCAGTTTTGGGAACAATAAAAAGTCACACGGGGACAAATTCTGTGAATATGGTGGCTGAGGCATGATTGAGGTGTTGTTTTTGGCCAAAAATCTATGACAAGCAAAGATGAGTGAGCAGGGGCAATATCGTGATGCAAATGCCATTTTCTCCCATACAATTCCGGACGTTTTCTTAGTATTGCTTCTTGCAGAAGGTGCATAAATTTAAAAGAATACTCTTTATTGACGGTATAACCATTTAGTAAGAACTCCTGATGCACTACACAACGTTAGTCGAAAAACAGGGATTAAAACTTTGACATTTGATCGAAATTGGCGTGTTTTTTTGGTCTTGGCTCACATGGGCTCTTCTATCAAAAATGATCGTGATGAGCAATACTCATGCGACGATTATTTTGGCCAAAATTAAGCAGTTTAGGAACAAACTTCACTGAAACTCGTTTCATGCCCAAAACGTTTGAAAAAATGTTAGGGGAAAAGCCAACCAATATGTCAATCTCTTCATGAATATAAAATAAGCTGAGTATAATTTAAAGAGTAAATATATGTTCGTGGCAGTAAAGTAACCTAAAAAAAATAAAAAATCGAGCATACCAAATGTACGTTGCTCGCAATATTTGAAAAGTCGCCTTACTTCATGAACACACCACATATTTTTCCATATTTTTGTAGCGACAATATGCTAACTCCAACGTGGATTTAATAATCCTATCTGCAATGCAGTGATGCATTCTGTCAGATAAATGGTGACTATTTTACACTGAATATTAGCTGCAGTGTTGTGAAATCCATATTGTTAGTTTAGGAAATAAACACTCCGTATCCAACAATAATTTAGTTAGGAACTACTACGAGGCTTATTCTCAATTGTACTCCGAGTCGAACAAGGACTTACAATTGGATGTTGTTCACCTATATCAGTTTGATAACAAAATCACAGAGTGTTGCGTCGTCTTGCAGCTAAATAATAAAACTTACTAAATTATAATATTTTTTAGTATATAATATATAAAGGTATTACTCCCATACAGGGTGCTGTGAAATTTATTCTCAGCATACTTCATTTTTAAAAACAAGCTACAGACTGTCACACCACCTTGCAGATAATATATTTTTTTAGTTGGCTCGCCCCCTATGCATACCATTTATACATTTACTTTAAAGCATTAGTCTCCTTGTAACTCTACCCACTTTTTCCAGCGATGCTCCCATCTCTATAATCCGTCCAAAGCTTGCCTTTATATGTCTCCTAATGTTTGAATCTATTATAAGCCTACAGCTTCAAAAGCAACTATTTAATCACAGCTCAATACTTAATTTTGTACATTTTCCCAAAAACACTCGATTTTGTGCATTTTCAGAAAAACACTCACATCACAGGGGCGTCTGCAGGATTATATTATTCTTTGGGGTTGTTGGATCTTTGCTTTGTTTTAGGAAAATAATTTTTAAAATTATATATTTAGTTTTTTCTATTTTTTTTTAATTCTTTGTGAATAGCTGTGTATTTTTGAAATTTTTCTAGTAAAAAGAAAATAATCCTTAAATGTGTATGGGGGGGGGGGTCTTCTATCCTTCTAGCAAACCGCCTGCAGAGGCTCTTGTATCAATTCACTCAAATGACACTGTTACATAACAATTGAGTGTCAAAAATGGCTGAAACTTTGATGAGTAATTGTCATCAGATGATAGATATATGGTACTTTCTTTTATTTACGACTGATGCCATATTCACGTTGAGGTCAGACACTTTTCAGAAAACCCTTCTAAGTATTATACTACGAGTAAGTAAGAAAATTGTTATAACTTGTGTTTATTGATTCGTATAAAAATCCCATTTATATTCCTCTCCTTCCATCTTTATCAAAAGAGAAAAAGTAAGAAAAATACACATTGTAATGACTCAAATTATGTATATAAATATATTTCCAACTTTGTATGTTATAAAAAGTAAGGCCATTTGGCACCGAAATCCACTTGATTTCGAAAAATACATTTGTATATTATATATGTACATACATACAACGAGAAAGAAATCCTTCAAAAGAAAAATAATTTCTATTTATAAAAAAATAACCTTTTCTTCCTTTTTATTTAGTTTTTTAAATGGACTCTAATCATATATTCATTAAAAAAGTATTAAGGAGTTGTCCATAAATAGCTGACCGTACAGTACTAATGTAATCCTCAATAAAAATTCCTATAGCTAGAGTTGTAAAAAATATGGCCTACTTGATTGTGAAGAATAGTATTATTGGAGTTGAGCAGCTAACCAGTTAAGAAATATTATTAGATCAGCTGCAAGCAGCTGTTGAGAATAAGTTAATAAACACTAATACCTATATATGCATCAAAGACATATAGGCTCGAATAAGTCCGCTTTTAATCCTCAATTCTACATTGAGCCCGAAAAGGACTTGCCCTTATAACTTCCAAGCAAACTCCCCGTCTTTCATGAACACACGCACTAGACATTACTTTATATATAGATGTTCCCTTCTCAAGAATAAAAAATAATGATAACAGGTATGGAAAATAAAAAGAACTGTTCAACTAAGAATAGCCGTGCCTACTTTTTTGGGACATAATTTATACCCCTCTGTTGATGGATCTCACCCCCTCTACCCCCACCCCGTGGCAACTGTCCTGATGAAGATATTCGGTTATTTTAAAATGCGTATATCTAATTTTTTTTTTTTAATTTATGAAATGTCCGGTTTTTTATATACAGACGATTGATATTGACATACAAGTGGGAATTCAAAATAGAATAAGATCAGAAAATCTAAGATCAAGAATGGAATAATAATGATAACTGCTTTGGAAAGTAAAAAAGCTTGTTCAAATGCCAATTACAAAAAGCCACTCCTGCTTCATGTCTGAGACTGAGTCTTGAAGTGTGAAAATATTTGAACATTCCTCATTTAGCCGTTTATTCATTCGCTTCTTTTTTATAGTTATTCAAAGATATATTTTACAACAAGACCAAAGCTTAACCCATTTTGCAAAAAAAATGGCCACGTGATTCAAATTTTGTTGACTACGTTAATACTTTTTTGTCTGCTAGGACTGGAGAGGGCATCACCAATCACTTTTTAGCTACTACGCTACTTATATAAATTCACTGAAAGTGAGCCCCTGAAAGAAAGTCACAAATTGTGCACTTGGTCTCTTGGCAAATCCGGTAATTATTCTTGACCAGACTGATACTCCTATTTTTGGTGTTACAGGGGGGGTTCGTTTGGCATGGATTACAAGGAGGGGTAATCGCCTTTTCCAAATATTTGGGACAACAAATTCACCAATTGATTAATTTTTTTCCGAGTGATACAAGTTTCATCAAGCTATATAACAAAAAAAAGCAAGAAAAAATCAGCTGCTTAAGTGCCTGAGTTCGCCTAAGAGAGCGTGCCAAATTGGCAGCATACCTAGATAACTTGCATACCTTGTTTATGAGGGGAAAAGTTCCCAGAGCGAAAATTCTTAGGCGAAACATCCTATAACCATTTCTTCCTTATGAATAAATATTTCCGTATGAATTAATGCACAATCCTAAAGACTGGACTTAGACTGGACTCAACTAAATATATTAGAACCGAACCAACATTATTTATTGGATTAATAACTTTGTAACAAACCTAGAGCTGAGTTAGTTTATAAATCATAAAAGACTTCTTTTTTATTAAATCCAAAAATGGACCTTCCAAAATACAAATAAATGATTTTTTCTCTCTCTCTAAAATAAGTAATATATGCATGACTTTTATATACTTTGATTTCAACAATTCAATTAAACTACGTTCAGATGACGTATCGATCCATGTTTGAAACATATTATTATCATCCAATCTATGTTCTTGAAAAGGTTGATTGAATCAAAACAAGAATATAATGACTAGAAAATTCAATTGTTTTCATTTATTGAATCCATGACAGATTTAATAAAATATATTTATATATTTTGCGAGCAAACTCGTGCAAAAAATGTTAAAATCACTTCGTTACTAGGTTACTATATTCATCTTCGTACATATAAAGGTATGAATATACAGGGTGTGTAAGTGCTTTGAACAAAATCTATGTATATCCAAATAAATGAGCTTTCCGAAATTTTTTCCTTTATAAATCTGAAAAAATCATTCACAAAGACACTAATTAATTAAGGACACGTCGTATAAGTTTGGGGGAGGTTGTGAATTTGTATTTTATAGAGCTTTAAGGAGGATAGGGACTCAGAGTTGAGGCCGAAGGGATCTTTATGTAAAACACTACTACTTTTTTTTTATCTACCATAAATAATTAACAGTAATGAAAATCGTGTGTATAATGGGCATGTTCAAAAAAAGAAACTGAAAATCAATATGGTACCTATGAAAGTCTGAAGAATGCTTTGGAGGAGATCAGCCACAATCAGCTGTGGCATGGGAGGAGGGGGAGAATAAACAAGGATATTTGCAAGCATTACTCAAATGCCAATCCCCAATTCTACTCTGAGTCCGACAAGGAATTACAATTATATAGATCTGCCATAGATCCTCAAGGTTACTTTCCGTCTTTTATAAGCACACACGCATGTTTAACCAGGTTTGAAATATAATTGAGTATATCTAGGAAAGGATGTTCACTACTCAGGAATTAAATAATTGCAAAGAAAAGAAAATTAATTCTTCAGATTAAACAATTAAAAAAATAAGAAAAAAACAACGGGCCAGCTAATTTTTTTACAGGATTTACATCACTAGTCATAAGAGTATAATTGTTTTCAAGAGTACGGGAGTTGGAGTGTCAAATCCGTCTGTTCTCGTCAATTCCAGCATCTCTACTCTTCAACAATGTTGAAATTGCATAATGTGGCAGTTTCTTAAAATGATCTCCTCCGGCCTCACCCTTTGTCCACGGGTCGTCCTCTAATAAAAGATACTCCAATCTACTTTCATGACCCTCCAAAGTATCAATTGTCCAAATACCATCTTGAAAAAGTTGAGATCCTTCTTCTCCTCCAATAATATGCTAATTACTTAGCAACACTTTGTTTCACCTCACTTAGAGAAGTCATTTCCTATTATTAAAAGAAATTGTGATAGTTCAATTCCAAAACGATCTCAATGGTCTATAGAATTTCTTGGCCAAGTGTCCTGACGGACGAATCTCAGTATTTGATCAATCCCATTGAGAAAATCGCTCTCTCAAATCTCTGCAGTTTTTTTTCTTCTATTGAGTGGAGTTCTTTTTCCATCAGATTACGAAAACAAGAGGTATATGAACGTGGATAACACAACGTCTGATTTTACAAATTAATAATTACGAATGAGGATAAGGCTATCCCTTATTCAAAAGACTTCCTTGATTTCGACATAGCCAAAATTGTCATTCTAAAATTGGGCCTTCCAGTCGATGATCTGTATTATCTGAGCTCAGAAATGAGACTAGGAAAGGCTCTGATAGGAATAAAAAAGTTGCTAACTCGATAAAAATGTTATATTTTCCAAAAATGTTGTAATTATTCTTATATTCTTGGACAGAGAAAATATGACTATAAAGTAATCATTACTGCATGAAAGACGAAAAGTAACCCAGATGATTCGTTGCAAAGTTATAAATATAAGTTCTTGATGTACTTTGTGTAGAGTTGAGGATCGACATTGGAATACTTATTGCAAATATCATTACTAGATACGGAGTAGGGGTTTTGTTCATTTCCTTCATCTCATTACTGCTTCCAACTAATCTAATGATACGTCATGATAGCTAAGCTGCTCTACTCCCAAAAATTCACCAAAGGGCCAGGGTGATCAGGTTTATTTCAGGTTATTTCATTTTTACACACCGCCGTTTCATACTATTTGAATCTCTGATTATTTTTGTATTAGTTCTTGTAGTGCCATAATTCACAAAAGAAACTAAAGAATTAAATAAAAGAAAGGGCAATTATTCCAGCTCTAGATAGAAGTACAAATTGACCCAATACGACCTATAAAAGTAGAAAAATGGAATATTTCGTAACAAGAGCATACGCACCCTGTATTTAAATAGGTCACAGTGTTCGTGATTATTTGAAACTTACGAATATGGATTTTGTGTTATGTGGGCTTGAGTGAACGTGGTTTGTGTGTAAATAAGGAAATCCTGTCTCTTTTTCTTTCTTAAGCCTCAAAGACATGGTTATTAAAAAAAATATACGTAAAAAAAAAAAATGATTCGAACAAATAATGATGATAATGATTGCTATTTGTATTTAGTTTTTTTTTTTGTGGAAGAAATACTTCCTCTAAATATGCTTTGAGCACGCTGAAAAGGTTTCATTTTTCTTATAATAAAAAAACCCCTACCAATAAGGATCTTCTCTAGCAGCAGGGAATGGATTATAATAATGAATAAATAAGTTAAAAATGAACACTCATCATAAAAATTTGGAATTGACATTATTTATTCGAATGAAGAGCTTTTATCAAGGACCAGTAATAGCTGGGCTTGCGGACAAGAAAATACAATTAGTATTTTTGATCCATCATTCAATGAAATATCCCTAAAAATATATAAAAATCCCATGATAAGGATCAATGGTGCTTATTTTAGTTTGTAAACAGAGCAACAGACTGACACTGTCTCGCAGAAAAATAATGCTCCTCCTTAAATGATAAAATTATTTAATAAAACATGGGCTGAAAAGTCCTGTCCTTGACAAAGAACACACATTTTTTTTTGTTCAAATTTGGGTTTTTTTAAAATTATTATTTTTATATAAGGCTTTATGAAGCGGATAACACTTTTCAAGCCATTCCTATGCTTCAACGGTATTTTACCCCATTAAGAAGCAGTGTCAAGTTAAAGCACAAAGCTGTATTTGATTTACTGTTTTAAAAATAACAAAAGTAGCGTCTCCCTTAGAGATAAGGTGGATCTTAGACACAAAATTTACCAGAGTAGTTAGGTCTAAAGATCCGAGCTGACCCGGATCTGAGAACATGTGGATCCGTCCTATCTTTAATCACACATAGGCCAATAACTCACTAACTAAAGACATGTCATTGTCATGAAATTTTAACCGTTTTTTTAAAAAAGTTGCTACTAACTAAAAATGAAATAAATTAAAATAAATAAATAACCCCATCTATGTGTGAAGCCCGGGACTTTTCAGTCCATGTGTTGTATGTTAAATGTAGGAATTTTAAGTAGAAAGGTATTATTTTTTTTTTTTTTAATTAAGAAAAAAGAGACCATTTTTAATTTATTAATGTTGGGCTCCTAAGTTTCAAACTGTCACACCACCTTGTGGACATTTTTTTTAGTTTGCTTATGCCCTATTAAAAAAGGAGACTTCATACCTATTTTATAAAAAAGATTAAATATTAAAAAAAAAAAAAAATGAAAGTATGAAAAGGGCCTCACTCACGCTCAAGCCTTAAATCTTCTACCTCAATGTATTGTCAATTATATCAATAAAGGATCAGCAAATCCTATGTATTTTTCAACAATTGACTTTCTAGTTATCTTATCCCTCATAAATGGTTTGACTGTAAATTGGCAAAAGTCAAATTAGCTCTTTTTTTTAAAGGCGTGAACATTTTTGAACTACGTGTATTATGTAAAGAATAATAGTCCCACAGTTGGAATAATTGGTTAATGAAGAACAGATTTGGGCCATTTTTTCTTTTCTTTTCTTTCTTCTAAAGAGATTCATTCAAGATTTTTATTATTACGGTTGTAAATTGTAAGCATTTTCGGGCGTAAATAAATATGCAATCTAAAATTAACATGGTAACCCTGACAATTTGAAGAATGTTTGAGAGGAGATTTGCTTAGCTGTCATAGAATTTCATTAGATTAGCTTCTTGCAACTATGAGATGAAGAAAATAAACACAAGTCCCACTCCGTCTCAAGCAGGGACTTTGGCAGGAATTATCCTAATGTTGAACCTCAATTACACTCTGAGTACATCATAAACTTACTTACTACCCCACAAAACTGCATTGTCGCTCTCCATCATTGATAGGCACACACACTAGCAATTACTTTAGTGATATTTTCAAGAGTTAAAGTATAATGGTAACAACCTTGAAAAAAAATGGAAAAAAACAAAACTCTTCAGATTACCAACTCAATAAAATCTAGCCCGCGTTAAGGTCCTATTTTGTACGACCTGTAGGGTATTTTTTTTTCCTTTTATTGGAACGTCCAAACCGCTGGGTCAAAATCCATTTAGAAGAAGTTTAACGGCCTCAAATTTATCAAAATTGCCAACTTTGTCAAAAAAAAGTCATTTCTTCCTTGATTATGATAAAATAATAATCATAACAGCCTCAGAAAATATAAATGTAACAAGTATGTTTACTTGGCCAAACCCCCCCCAAAAAAAAAAAAAAAAAAAAAAAATGTTAGTATTTGATAAAATACCTTCAGAAATACAAAGTTGAAATTTTATTTGATAAATCATCCATATGCTGTAATCCAATGGATTCAGATTGGGTGATGATGGAGACTAAATTGATGCAGCAAAAAGTTGCATAAATTGGGCACAATCCAAACTTTGGACTATAAGCTTTCAAATTTACTCAGATGCCTCAAATATCTTCCTAATTTCTTACAGAGTGGTACAGGAACACCCAACTGGTTGACAATGTTTCTTGGCTTTATTCCCGAGCGGAGAAAAATCAGGATGTTGTTTCCTTTTGTTTGTTCGATGATTTAAATCAAAACAAAATGTTAAAAATTTTGCTCATATTTTATAAAATCTCAGTAGAAGTTTCAAAATTGTAACTCCACTCCTTAAGTTCTCCATTTTAAAACTTTTATGTTTGTTCAGATTTCGGTTACGCACACTGTATGTATGTATAAAATACAAATGTGTTTTCAACGTCAAAATTATTATTTTTTAAATATAGGGGCTTGTCTTATAATTTATTGAGCGCTTTGGTAACCCATTAGTTAAATGAATGGAGTGAGAAATATGTGGTCTAATTATAACCTATTTTTTATTTTATTCAAGGTTTTGTATTAAAATTTTATTTTATATACCTACTCCAATGAAGATGTTCGCTTTGTTCAAGTATTTTAATCCTTATAAATCACTCAATTCTTGTCCTGTAATTAGGACCACCAATGTTGTGTTTTATTACTTTAAAAGAAAAATAATATAATAAAGATTTCCGTCATATTGGAAGGGATAAAAAAAAGTTTGTCCTTCAACAAATTACAATTTGAAGGAATGTGTTGCAACATTTTCTCACTCCTAATTATCCGCTAATATAAACTTGAATGACAAACAATTTTCACAATCCAAAATGATATTATTGTTAAGTAACTAATTTGATATGAAAATTAAGAAGGGCTGTTATATAATTTAAATATGTGGTGCGTCTATATTAAAATAATCTTGAACAAATATCAAATAATGGAGAAAACCCTAATATATTTTTAACTTCCTATACATACAGGTCATTAGTTCATAGACATATTTTTGTCAATGGTAGACTTTGTATTCAAATTTGTGGGATACATTATGGTACACAATGACTTTATATATAGCTTAGAATCATTATTTAGTTTAAAAGACTTACATTGACCCGAATATAGTCTTTCAAAAAAAAATTATTGTTCTTTTATTGGGACACTCAATTTAGGTTATTTTAAGTGTAATGTGCGGCACACCCCAAGGATTTATCAGACTAATTTGTTGATAGAAATGGACGATTATTCATCGAAGAATACAAACAGAATCCACTTTCAAATTTGAAAAAAATCATTCTCGCTTGCTTCTATACTAATAGGAGACATATTTAGTTCATTTCCTCTACGTTTTTCACAAATGTACAATACAGATCGAAGTAATATAAATCTATATAAACTTTCCGTATTCAAACACCCATGGCCTTTTTCACTAAAGGACATCACGAAGACAACAAGTATTATGTCTTTCAAATATATATTCAAGGCTTAGGGCATCAACTCTTTTAACTCAATAGAGGTCTACAATCGCAGTAATGACCATTATGTCACATTTGATGAAATCAATGAGGACCTTCCAACAGTGACCACTATCAAACACCCAGTATCAGCCATCGCGCAAGGCATTGTTGCCTCTAACAGCTTTGTGTCGTCTCTGATCTGATTCCCAGAGGTTTACAGCAGCCATATATATCGACGTTTTCAAGACCAACTTGCTCTTCTGTATCTAGGGAAATTTCAACGATGGCAACGTCGACTTTCAGCAAGATGCCCCCCCCCTCCACTCACACCGTGAAAATTACTCAGACCATCTTAGCTAACAACATCGTTTTTTGGGACAAGAGAATGTGGCCACAATAAAGTCCTGATGGCAATCTCTTCGACTTTTATTTTTGGTTGCACATAGAGAAGGAGTCTCTAAAGCCTCAGTCAGACAAACGTTAACGCCATGAAGGCCGCCGTCGACGAGAAGTGGAATGCTATTAATCCAAATTTAATTGTCAATACTGGCAACACTCTTCGTAACAGAGTTACCGCCATCTGTGAGGCCAATGGTGGGAGAATAAAATAAATAAATTTGGTATTGGCTATATATAAAAAAACAAGATTGTTAAATGTATCATTAAAGAATGGCAGGCTATTTTCTTTTTTCTCTCCAAGTGTATAAGTTTCAAGTTTCCTCCCGATATATAGATATTAGCGTTGATTATTGTAATGTTTTTTATGATAAGTTATGTGTTTCATCTTGATAAAACTCTTGTTGTATTGATTAAATATTGTCCCCAATCCAACATCAGAGAATCAGTACATAGTTAAAATTGTAAATCGTAAGAATTTATTAGTATTGTAATCCTGACAGTTTCAAAAGTGTTTATGAAAAGAGTAACTTTGCTGTTACAACGAGTAATTGTGAGATGAAGAACATAAAAACAAGTCCCACTCCTCATCAAGTATGGACAAAGGCCGGAATGACTTTGCTTTTGATCCTAAATTCCACTTTGAGTTTTGAGGACTTTCATTCATAACTATAGTTGTAAAAAATATTACTTACCGGTCTGTTAAAAAGAACTGAAACCAAAAATGAATATGATAACCCTCACAGTTTGAAGAATCTTCGGAGAAGAACAACGCATTTTATTAGGTGAGCTGTATTCAGTTATGAGAGGAAAGAAATAAACACACAACTCTGCATCTATCATAGATATAGACGGGAATTACTACAATATTGATCCTTCATTCTACTCAGAGTATAACAGGGACTTAGAATTATAACTCCAGGGACGTCCGCCAGGTGTGGGATGGAGGGCTGATAGCCCCCCAAAAAAAAAACAAATTATAAATTTTCCTTTTTACTTTTAAATTTGATATCTAATTTAATTGTTTTACAAAATATTTAATTTTTTTTACAAATTATTTAATTTTTTTTACAAATTATATAATTTATAAATTTAAAAAATTTAATTTATCGATTTTTTTTTCAAAATATTAAATTTTTGTTACAAAATATTTAATGTATCAGTTTTTTTACAAATAAATAGTGATTTGAAATTAAATTTTTGATTTTCTTCCCCCAAAAAATGTATTTTTTGGTGAATAACTAAAGATTTTTAGAAGTTTTTGTTGAAACAAGTTTAATTTTTTCAGAATCACTTTGAATTTTTTATTTTTTTTTCCAAATAATTAAATATTTATTATTTTTTTGTAAATAACTGTGGATTTTTGAGCTATTTTCTAATAAATCTAATTTTTCAGTTTAAAAAAATCCAAAAACCAACAGAGGGACAGTATCCCCTTTGGCTTCTATGGTCCACAAACATATTTTTAACTACTATACTTATAATTAGGGATGTGAAAAGTGTCAAAATTCTAGTGAGCATACAATTTTTAAGAAAGTATATGTTGCCAATCTTCAAGATATTAGTGCTTTTATTAATTATTTCTCCATATTTTGATAATTTTAATGTATTGGTAAACAAGGGGAACTATATTTTTATTGAAGTCTTACCAGCAGATATGTGGTCTATCAAAGTTGCCAACGTATACTTTTCTTTTTGATTTACTCTCCGAGTAAAATATTCATCATCAGGATCATACTCATTCATCCGATATCTTTTTATTTTTTTTTAGCATTGATTTTTTTTGCTATAACTTTACTATCAGTAGTGTTGGATCGGTCCTAGGACTGATGAACTATTCGGTCTCTCTCCCCCTCAGTTTTTTTTCTCGTTCTAAAATTTTTTACCATTCAATTGTCCTTCAGTCCTATGATCCTATACTATTCTTCACTCATTACCATTACTCATTACTCACAACTTTACCTTAACTGTATCATGCAACCTTTCCTTTTAATTGTCATATTATTTGTCCACAATGATTAAAAATGAATTAGGCATATACAATTTCATAATATTAAAATCCTACATAGTATTTTATCGATACTGTACTATAATATTATAAGAAAAGCGTATCTATACATTTTTATTTGAATATGATAGCCAACATTTTTTCATAGAAATAATTAGATGGCCAACAAGAAATTGTATTTAGAAATACAATAAGTATACAACAACTTATTACTTAATTTATTTTTCAAAAAGAATAAATCATGAAATAGCCATCCATGACTTATAAAGTGAGATGAGGGAATCTACGACTGACAATAAAATAAATATGGCATCCTTATGTTAGCCAGGTGATATAAAAACGAAGAAAATAATAAATGATAGCCACATACCTACTACTTTAAACTTCAACTATTTTGTCTCTTGAAAGAGAACATGTATTTTTCTTTAGATTTAACAAGAAATATAAACTTGTAATGAAAACCATTTGATAAAAAAAAATCATTTCATATATAAAAACTTTAGTATAAAAAATTTCAAATATTATATTCTTTGAAAAAAATAACAAAAATTTACAGCTATTTTCATAAAATTAAAATTTCAAAAATTAAATTATAAATATTAAATTTCTTGGAACAAAATTTCAAAAATTGACAACTATTGAGAAAAAAATAAGCTTTTAATGTTAAATTTTTTGGAAACAAATTCAAAATATTTAATTTTTTGGAAAAAACTTCAAAAATCTATTCACAAAAAATTCAAATATTAAACTTTTTGAAAAAAATATGAAATATCAAACGTTTTAGTAAAAAGCACAAATTCCTCAATTTGTGTAGGGTTACATCCCCTCAATCCCACTCCTTGCATACACCCCTGAGGAGCTCGTGGAGTAAGCAGAAGGACTCCGATGCTAATCTGGGTCTGACCGACCTTTACAATTTCATAAATTTTGTTTTAAACGTATTAATGAATAATAATCTTTTGGTCGTAGTGACATCGGGGTCAGAAATATAAATTGGCATTGCAAGTCTTAAAGTTATCAAGAAGTGGTCAATTTTCCTGGGCAGGTACAATTTTCGCTTTGTTTAAAACGTATAGTAAATAATAATATTTTTCCCTGTTAAAAAAATGATGTTTTTTGAAAAATTGTTTTTTCTTCTCTCAACATTTTTAGAGAGAGATGTATTTTTTGATAATAATTTCATATATGAAATACTAACATAGATTCTGAGGGATTTGACCGTTTGCACACTGGAAGTCAAATAGAAGGAACAACAATAATAACAGCAGTCGTTAGAATAATAAAACATCATTAATCTTAATATCTGGGAGGGATTTTTGATAAAGAAATCAACTAATGTGTTTGATTCTTATTATTTATTTCTAAAGAATGAGATGGAATCATCATATGATGAAATAGTCATCAGAGTTCAATCACGTGTGCACTGTTGATGATAACAGCTAGCAGCAAGGACTAGCTATAGGTAGAGTTCTGAAAATATATATAATTCTGGGGTCTCCCTTGTTCCTTTACATTGTACAGAAGGATCTTAAACACGTCTTCAGCCTCGCAAATATCTTTGACTCTCTGGACATTGGCCAAAAGCTGCAACACGTTCACATTTTATTTATATTCTGTCTCGTAAATTTAGTAAGGACACTCTTATTTCAATTATGAAGACTTTGTTTGAAAGCATTTTTAGTATCACTTTTGATGTAACAGGACTTATACAGTTATATTTAAGGCAACCGCTCATAAATTCCGTTTTATGTGTATTAGGAACAAATACTTTTTGGGTCCTAGTTCAAGGCTATACAGCCACGCTAGCTTGTGGCTAGAAAAAAAAACAAGTTGACTCATACAGGGTGCCTTACATCTAGCCTTTTTTACTAAGTAATGCCGTACTTCTCAACTAGTACAGTAAAAATATAACATTGGTTCAATATTTGGGGTATTCTGGGCCAGTAAATTTTTCATAAGGTATTTTTTTAATAGCCCTGTTGGCTAGTGACTATTTTCAACGACTGTCAAATGCTAGGGACTATTAGAGTCTATTGGTCTATTATTAGTATCTGATAACTTTTCTTCTTGACTAAAACCTCAGCTGGTTTGATTCTAAGATACTTTTCACAAAGGAAGTTGCATCAAGTTTACGTTTTATTTCCATTTTTGCTCGTCAATGAAATAGAAACTCCATTTTCAAGGTTTAATTAATCAGGATTTGAACCCTTATCAAAAAGTGTTTTATAAATTGAATTTTAAACGTATTAGAGGGGAAATACCTTTGGGGTCCTTGTGTTTATAGGCCAGGACCTAGAGGCCAAGAATGATGTAATTAGTGACATCTGACAGCTTTCCCTCTTGGCTAAAGTTTAATCTGGATAGATCCTATTATACGGTCAAAGAACTTTTTCTTAGTACGTTTTGAAATGCAATTTTTGAAAAGTTGCGTTGAATATAAATGTTAAAGTCTCAGTTGATCAAAAAAATAATGACTAGGCCTTCAAACGAATTACTAAACGAAGGTTTACTTGGCTATGTTACGAGCAGAAATAAATAAATAATATATATGAACGGGTTACAGCTCTCTAGGGCCATGGCCATAAATTGAAGGACATTTGAATGATGAAGAGTTCTGTGTACAAAATAAAGGGACTTAGTTGTAATTAGTTGCATCTGGCAGCTTTCTTCTCAACTAAAGTTTCAGCCGGATATATCTAGTATATGGTCAAAACATACAATTGAATTTTGAATTCGACAATAATACAAATTTAACTTTATCCTTGTCGTAAGGGTCAAACAAAAGTGTTTTCCAAACTAATGTGGCATCATTTGAAAGATCTGTTTAAGCTTTTTTAAATGAAGTAAAAATTAGCCCTGTAACATTTCGTTACCTTTATTGTGTTATGTAAACTTTCTAAAAGAAATAGAAAAAAGTTCTTAAATCATCTGGTAGTTAGCAAAATAAGTCAATCATACCAACTGTCATTTACCTCTTATATACTCCCAGCTATCACTGTCATATCATTTCTTTATCATTTTTAAAATGAATTATATATTTTTAAAATCTACTTAGTATTTATTCGTTAATGTATTGTAATATTGCTAAGTAATATTTAATTTAAAGAGTGGTTATACATTTGTATTTGTGTATGATAGCCAAAATTTCTTGATAGAAATAATATAAGGGCCAATATATACACGTTTATTATATAAACGACGTGGGATCAACAAATAATTGTAGTCATGGTTTTTTTGGGGAACGGAGCATAAGTATAGAATAACTTCTTACTTTGTGTATTTAGCAAAAATAATAAATTATGAAATAACCATGACGTATCAAGGGAAACGAGGGTATCGACAGCTAACAACAAATCAGTAGGATATTTTTGTGATAGCGAGGTGACGCTGTGGTAAAGATTTTTTTTAAGAAATGGGCAATTTTTGTAGATAGGTTAATTTTCCGCGTTTTTGTATAAACGTACTGTAGTTAGCTGCTACTCAAAGAGGAGGGGAGAAAATATAGGCTGTAAAAACATTAATATGAAATAAATTCAAAACACTATTGTTTCCGTATTCAGTAGTTGGTTGTCCATTATATATTATCTAAATATTCATTCCTTTTGTTATGCTCAGGAGTTTTTTTTTCTTCTTCTTTTCTACCTAAAGGTGATTACAGCCATTGATGTAATTGTAGATAACTCAGTGAAATAGGGATAAAAATACTCACAGAGATCTAGTGGGGAGGTTTTCAACACGCATAGTTGATTCTTTCCCCTTTTATTTTTGAAGAGATATGCAACTGTATTTTTAGAACGGACAACTATTTGAACGTTTAAGGATTTGACATATTTCCTTTATCTTTTTAACGAATATTTAGATCCTTCATCAAACAAGAGTTTGTTATCATATCTCATAAACTTAGAGTCTTGGATTCCTTTCAAAATTGGTTTGAACCCTCTTCTGGATCCAAGACTCACATGTTCAAAAACTTATATGGCGTATATGTCAAAATGTATAAGAATTTTTATTACAGTATGACGTCATACATTTTCATGGCGTCTCCTCTCTTAGAAGATTGATTAATCCATACTCTCCGGATTTTGGTGAAAGTATCATCAAAAGTAAGTTTGACTCTTGTACTGTGTTTTATAGATGGTTTGGAAATTTTTGCGTTCCATATGGAAATCGGACGTAAAGACCTCCCCCCCATAAAAAGTTTCTGAAGCCCTCTGCAAAAAATGTATCATATATCTCTATTAATAAAACAATAATAAAACTCTTGCTTCCTTCAATATAAATGGATGTTCCATTAGGGAAGTAAGGGTATTTCATTATGTGACCGTGAGATATTATTCGAGTAATTAGTAAGCTGATACAATTTGATTGAATTGAGTGTAACATCTTTTCTTTTGCCAAAAACCTTGCTAATTGTCGTGAAAAAGTTTTAAAAAGTAATATTGGTTCAACTTTAGAGCCATTGAGTGAGTGGAAAATAATTTATTATTTTTTTAAAAACACGTCACCATGTTCACTGTATATAGTGCTGCTTGATTCCAATACTGTATATATATATAAAAGGAGTGTAATATGCAAGGTGCACTGTATAAAATAAATTAAATCTCGCAGGAGTTTAGGTTAAATCATATTAAAAAATAAAAGCAGGAAGTACTTTATATAAAATTTAAAAATGAATTTGACTTTAGTTGAAGTTTAAAAACGAGCTAAAGTACTCCTTGGCTCATCAAATCTTATAAAAAAAATTCAGAGTAAATAACTTTTTCAATTTGATAGGAGATTGAAATGACATTATTTTCAAAGTAATCAAAACAAAAGCTTAATTGGTATTTGTTATCGTGCATGTTTCCGAGGATTAATTTCATTGAATAAATAATTGTCATGGTTTTATGCATAATAATGACATTAATAAAGGTCTCTGTAGATTGTCTTTGTTTTAAATTATGATTAACAATGATAGTATTTATCTTCTCTTTTCATACATCGCTAGAAATAAGGTCAAATTAAAGCATTAAACCAAGTAGCGCATCAAGCACTGTTCTTTGTTTTAGCCTGAGGACATAGTATGGTCAATATTTGTCTTACTATTTTCGCAAGATGTCGCTTTTCTATGACATCTCACATTTATTTATTATACGTACAACGTAGTATTAATAAGTAAAAATACGTATATAATTTATTCCAGTCTTAAATATTTTATATTTACATATTATTATAAAGCAAATTTGAAACAAATTACTCCAAAATAATGGGTCATTGTAGCGCCCGAGGATGCAAAACTAGAACTGAGTCAAAACTCCAAAAGCTTAAGGGAAACCTTCGCTTTTTTAAATTTCCCTCTCCCAAAAAATATGCTAAATAAATAAATTAGCTATGAATTTATGAATTACATCAACAATCTTAACTTTATTTGACCTCAGAATAGACACAAACTTGATACTGGAAGCTTCTTATGATTTTGATAAGGATAAAAAGTAGGCTCTTGCCCTAAAAACAGCCTTAATTGGAATTCTGACAAATTGTTGAGTTTATTGGAGGAGTTTAAACTGTATGTTCATTTAATCATTCCAATTATTTACTACGTCTTGCTTGAAAAGATGCCCAATTTGTATTTCACATTTCGTAAGATTAAGGAGTGGGTTTCGGGTACAAAGATTGATGGGTATATATATTTTTAGTGTGCTTCATTTTAATAGGGCATGGCCTTCAATGTGTGACATGTAGAAAGGCAGGATTTTTTTATCCCATAGGTCTTCTTCATAGTCCTTATTTAAAAATGCAATGAGTCCCCACTTGAATTCTAGTAGGTGTAATTATCTTTTCAATAGATATTTTTAACCCATAGCTTCCAAAGATTTCGGAGAGTCGTTTCCATTCCTGCATCCTACGACACAGCATTAATCAGAATAGGGGAAAAGTCATTATACTGCGAGTCCACGTCGAATCTCAAGTCATGCCAAAGTCCTTCAATATTTCTATGGAGTCCTCAGATGTCATTCATGCTTATTTCAAGTCCATAACTATACGAGTGATATAGGGTCCATAGTGTTAAAGCTTTTCTTGAGTCCATAATATAATAGCTTTGGAGTCCAAGTCAAGTCTCGAGTCTTTGATTGTGAGATTGTCTTCAAAATAAGAACTCAAGTCCAACTCGAGTCGCAAGTCTCGAGTCCAAGTTCTCACCTCTGACAATAATTGACCATCGTATCTTAAATTATACATTTATTATTATAATAGATAATAACAATTATAAAATCATATGTCAATATGATTTTATAATTGAAAACACTTCTTCTCCTTTGGTTATTCAAAAAAAAAAGGAAAATAAAAGAACCAAATAATTTCTTCTTTTTACTCACAGCAAAAGAGTATGAGGCGTGCTTCATCCCTCCTTATTATTATAACCGAGCGAAAAATAAATAAATGAGTGACGTCATAAATAAGCGACATCTTGCGAGAATAGTATGAAAAATATTGACCATACTATTTTCTCAGGCTAACGGTGCAACACATGATCTAGCAACACATGAATGTAATTTCATCCTTGATTCTGTATAAATATTTGTATTAAAGGTATGTATATTTGGATAACTTAGTTAAATATGAAATGATATATAGCCTCTTTACTTTTGGTGTCTAAAGAAGGTAATGTTGAGGTCAATAATCTTGATGTGAATGGGAATTTTGTTATTGTAAAAGGGAAAATAAGCGCATTCGGCGTGTAAAAATTTACTCCTCCCCTTAATTTGTACAAATTGCTTATGCGAGTTACAACTAGTACAAGTGAATTATCATTTTAGGTAAAACAGAACGCTAGATTCTTGTAAATTCAAGCCTAAAACACTAAATATTTAATGTTTTACTCAGATTTTGTTTCAATCTAGTTGCTTTGGTCTTGAAAACCACACCGAGAAGAGAACAAGTCCATCAAATATTGGTATCGAGACCAAAACCAATCCTGACAACTACTGTACTTATGAGGAGCAGCATGTACAAGGTTGGGCAGTAAAACATGGACTCTCGAGCTTCTTGGCCTTCATGACCTCTGTCAGATGGTGGAGTGAGATCCTCGTGTATGAAAACAATCCCAAGTCACCCTTCAGGCTCTCTTGATGGTCCTATAAGATACGGAGAAGTCGTTGGTAGGCGATTCATTGATTTGCTGGTGTCCCTTTTTGATCCTATTCTCCAAGCTGGACACGGACTCCGGATCCTTCTTTAAATTGAGGACTTCAGTTCCTGTTTTCCTGGAGAGGTATTCTTCATCTTGGCCACTTTGAATACCAGCCTCCTGGGCACTTCACAATATCCATTCACCACCTCAACTTCAGCAACTAGGAGATCTGAGATGTGCTACCTTTTGGCATTTTGTTCAATTTTGGAATGCGAAATGTTTATTATAGTTTGCTTCCTTACAAAGTAAAGCTGAATCAGAACGTCCAAAAATAACCTCTAAACCTTCTTATTTCAATGAGAAAATTAACACTAATTAACAGTCCACGTTGTCCCTCTTAACCCTGTTCAACTACATTGCTTATATATTAAATATAATCCTTCTCATAAAAAAGTTTTAAATCTTGCATAAAAGGTTCCTATGATAGCTATATAATTAATTATATCGGCCTTGAAAACAAGCTAAAATACTTTAATAGAATCACGTAGTTAATATTAAGAAGTTATTTAACAAAGAATAATATAATTAACGTCGATTGTGTTTTGAACGAGATTGGTTCTTACGAAATTTGCTATATAAAAAGCAATACTAAAAGTATCTTCTATTTTTCTTATTTTAATCTTTATAGTTCACTTGCAACACTGTAAGTTGAGTAACAAGGAAATACTTCAAGTAAGCTAAAACGATGGCCCCATAAATACTAGGAATGAAATTTCTTAAGGCAGAAGATAAAAAGTAAAAGCAATCTATATATTTTCTTTGTCTTTTCACTATCTTTTAAGATTATAAATTAATGTTATATAAAAGCAATTAAGTAAAGAAGAGAAGAAGAACAACCTGTTGCACCGTAGAATAACTACGAATAACGAATATACGATCAAGAAAATGCCATTAAATTGCTTATACTCAATACAACTTAACAATCACATCTTCAGATGTTTGAACAAAACAATTTTAAATTATAAATATATTTATAATCTAAAATTGTAATGTTCAAATTAAATCAATCAAATCGGAGCATTTTTCCAAAATCTATAAATTGTCACTGAGTCCACATTTTTTGGTGGATTTACTTGAAAATTGGCTTGAATTGTTGGTACATATAAATGTTGAGAATGTGAGAGCTCATTTGATATAACCACATCCAGCATCAATCACAACCTGGATCCAAGGCCTGGAAGGAGGAGCAGGTGTTGACAAGGTAGTCACTTGTCATGTTGGTCATTATCTCCTTGATGGAGGCAATCAGAGAGTATTTGAGCGCATGAGATATTCGACTGGTTTTAGATTCACAGTAGCCCTAGACAAAATAACCCATCAGATTAAGATCCAAACTGACTTGGGGGCACATTTCCTTACCAATGAAATCATAGGGGGATAACTCAGCAACTTCAGCAAACTGTCTGAGACGTGACAAGGTGCAGAATCTTATTTTCAGAACCAAGGCCGATTTCCAGCGATTTTCTCTATCCAAGGCAGCACAATTTCTGCCTATGATTGTGTCATCATCGATCATGATCTGAAATTTTTGATAAATTCGTTTGTCTTGACATTCCCGATCGACATTTTTGCGGCTAATGACGGGTACGGGATCATTAGTCTACAAAAGAGCCTTACGATCGGAAATGACTCTTCCATGTTATTGTGGAGGGCTATAATAATAATTTTTCACCATAACTCCGTTCCTCCTCTCGATCTTCTTTATAATTGGTGCAGCTGTATTCTGACTCAGAAAACTTTAGCTGTTCATCCCCATTAGAATTAACTATATTTATTGGCAGGTCTAAACGGAACATCTTGAATAACATGTCCTTGGACATGTTATTCACTGTTGTTTACATTTGTGAATGGTATTTTAATGCATTGTGTATAATAACAGCGAAATGGTCTTTTCGACGGTTCTTATAGGATCGAAATACACAAATAAAAGGCTTTTTCCGGATTAGACCAATGTATGCTTCAGCTAATGTTTGTATCCACCTAAAATACACCACATAGCTTGCATAATTAGAGTTTATTCTGAAAATGCCTTTGTGTATGTCTAGCCATGGTTAATTATGTGTGAATTAGTACTTTGAGTATTTAAAACTTTTAAAATGTCATAATAATTATGCAAACATTTAATAATAATATAGATAATACTTCTGGGGTAACCTTTATGATGCCCAATATTAATTCCTTCCGGACTCCTACTCAAGCCTCCGCGAGCCACAAGCTTGAAAATCATTATTCTAGCCCAACAATAACGAGTTCGTGGCTCAAAACTCAAAAGAGTTCAACTCAACTAACAATAAGAATGTTTTCATCGTAAATTAAATTTAACTTTTTCACCCTGAACATAATTTTGGATTAAAAAAAGATAGGGGATTAAACTTACTTTTGTATTGGACAAACAAACCCCTATCCAAGGGTAAATTGATCCAAATAATAAATCCTTACGAGAGAATCCTTTTCAGATATCATGCAATAATTAATAACAATAAATAGAGTACACCTTTACATATTTTACATGAAAATTAGTGTTGGGAAAGGTTTGAAAATCTTTGCCAGGTATGAGACTGTTATGATTTTTAGTAGACCGAACTGATTCGGTTCTTCAAAGAAATTCAGTCTATATCGGTATTATTGAACATTGGGTCTTAATAGGTTCTATAGATGAATCGTTGATGACGTCATGTGTGTTTTAAAATGGTAAGCTAGGGTACGATAACGTCATATGAAGTTAAATGTGTTGAATAAATCTCATTTGTACAACTCATGAATTAGACTAGGGTAAAAAATCGGACTGTAGATAGAAGTCGAAAAATCAGTCTCTAAATTTATAGTGATTAAATTTCGGTCTAAGGTGTAAGAATACTTTCTGGACTAAAGTATTGGTCCGATTCGGTATAGAAAATAGCTTAAGATTAAATCTAAACACTAATAAAAATCCTTCATGGAAGAAATGACTTCCCTTACTTATCTGAAGAATATTTCAATATAATTTTGAGGATTATGTAGCCTGGTGCTGATAATACCATGTTTTTCATATACAAGCAGGAATTTTTGTATTATATTAGGAATGATATAATCCTTATAACTTATAATACATAATATTAATAACAAAGGTAACCTAGAAATGATATCAAAACTAAATGGAAGTATGTTAATCCTCAAACATGTCAAACAGAGGAATTAACACATATGTCACGTTTTGACATGTTTTTCTTCTTATTTTTTAGTTATTTATCCATAAAGTGGGATGAATTCTCCTTTTGATGTATTTAAATTACCTTTTTGGAATAAAAAAAAATATCAATGTGATGAGGAATATAAGAAAAAGGTTGATGGAAGGTTCAACAAAGAAAATCCAAAAGTATTCAATGTGTATATACATTAAATTGTCCCGTTTTTGGGTCAATATTCTTTCCCCCCCTTTTTTTTATACACAAACCTTTCCTGCTAGGACTTTGAAAAACTGGACTTTCCCAAATTTGGGATCTGTCAGATCATTTTGGACGTGATATAGGCAGGACTGGACAGTCGTTAAAATTAGACACTAGGTAACAGGGCTAGTCATTTTTTTTACAAGCCTTGTAAAAAATTTGTTAGACCAGCAGAGCCTTTTTTTAGGGGGGGTCCCTGAAGCCCCTCAAAATTTGTATCATATATATTTATGTTGTGTACAAGTTACGATGTTCATACAAGTTGCAACTTGTATGAACAAAATGTACAAATTACAATTTCTTTGTCCTAAAATGCATCATTTAGTAGCAACATTGGTCATTCTAATTACAAACACTATTAATTGATACTATTACTTCATTTTGATTTATTAAAATTATGTGGTTATTATGTATTTATGAGGAATATAACTTTTGGAATTGGAAGTTAATAACGTGAACTTAAATAACGCTACCCATGGAAGAAAATTGCTGAACGATTTGAATGTAACGGAATAATATTTTATTCGGATGAGAAACAATGGATGGTTGACAGATCCCACAGCATCTAGAACAACAGATGGTTGGCTAAAGGGAGAGCTAATGTCCTCCACGTCTTTAAAACCAAGTTTCCGAACAGTATAATTACCTTTGGGGCCATTGGAAGCTACGGCAGTGTCATGCCTCCCATCTTATTTGAGCCAAAAGAGAGGGTGGGTCCCGAAAGATACTGTGATCCTGTCTGATCGGATTTAGGTGAGGCCAATGGTGTAAAGTTCCAGTTTCAACAAGACTCGTCTCCCTCTCACAAGGCCTGCAATACCCAAAACAATTTGAAAGAAAAGAAGGTTTCATTTCGGGACCCCCAGACCTGGCCTTCCTTCCATATGAATTCCATGGATTACATCTTTTAGGGGGAGTTAGAAAGGAAGGTCTTTGCCAATCCACACAACAGCATCTACTCCTTGAAGTACTGGAACAAAGTTACACCTGCGGACGTGGTTAGTGCCTGCAAATCCTTTAGGTCTCGTATCGAGCAAATGAGTTGCGAAAATGGCAAACACATTGAATGAATTTTTTCTTTTGTATTGTTAGAACTTGTAAATAAAATTTCAAACCTCTACTTGCTTCCTTTATTTATCAGGATGTAGTTAAATGCAGTGCGGATTTACCTGAACGATCCTGTATATTGATGATCCATGTAATGCTCTATTATTGTATGATCCTTGTTCTGTAGTTACTTTTGATCTTATGTTTCTTCTTCCTCGTTATTCTTTTACTTATTGTGATGATCTAATATGTGTATTATTATTGAGTGACTGAGTACTTTTATATTTCTAACTACAAATACCCTAACTTGTAAACAATATATAAAATAAACAAATCTATAGAGGTAATTGTATAACGGTTTTAATAACTATTGTGGCTACTAACCCATCAAAAAATGAAAGCTAGCAACGCCCCTTTAGCCCAGAATACCATAAATATTTTATCATTTTTAGACTATCAGAGGACTAGTAAATATAAACTTTTGTTTTAAAATAAAACATTTGGAGTAAAAAAAAGAAAGTGAAACACATTTTAAACTTATTAAAAATACAACCAAAAAATGAAATTTGTTTTATAAAAATATATTTAAAAAAAATATATATATTTGTTTTCAATGCCTGTTGACGGTATAATAAGGTGATACAAAGTATTTAAGGTACGACATTAGGTTGTAGCCAAGCAACTTAGATACAGGCAACTCTACCCTAGACAGCGTAGACTTTTACTAGCCAGGGGCTATCGAACTAGCATCTCTGTCGAGCTCTGGGTATAGCAAATATCAATTTGAAAAAAAAAAATGATTTTTTTGTCAAAATGGGTCATTTTAAGTCTTTTGTTTTACAGTCGCAAATATTAAAGTCAAAATTTGTAAATTGTATATTTATTTGTATTTTTTTTAATGTGGGGGTTTTGTTGTTGTTGGCAACCTGAACAGCGTTTTTTTATTTCATAAAGCTCTTATCATTATTCTTTCATTCTTGACGAGTATAAATTTTAACCACGGGTAAAACGATAGACTGACATCAACTGTACTTACGGCGTTACCTCATTACACAAAAATATACTACGTATTTTTTTCCGATGTTGATATTTCTGCTCCTCTTCTACTAATCATTATTCTGAACGTTGATTGGTTGAATTACAATTAGCTCCTTTTAAGGTCTGAACAATTTGCAAGAATGATTGAATAATAATTCTTGGATCTATTGCTTATTTACTTAATCTCACTGTTAATTGTTAATCCAAGGAAACTTCATGACAACTAAGCCGCTCTCCTCTTAAACATTTCAATTTATCAGAATTACTATATTCATTTTCTTTTTACTTACGAAAAGTGTTTACAACTTACTACCCTATAAGTGTAGGTGAATCTATGATCGTTGAGAAGGCACTTATTTGATAAAAAATGGGAATGTCTGGTAAATGTAAATATTTGATTTAATCAAAGAAATGTTATTAATATATACGAGTACATACTTTGTAAACATGGAAAGACTGATATTTCCTGTTGATATTTTCATCAGTAAAAACAAACGTTCATTAATAGATTTGTATGTATGTACACAATATGTGGTGTGCAATATATGTATATGTTAAACTGTAAAAAATATGTCTTAGAAAGGTGGGAGAGACTTTTTATAGTAACAACCTGAACAATAAATTTTTATCGTTATTATTTAATTTTTTAGAAGGGAATATTTAAGTAGTGTTGTATCGGTCCTTATTTAGGGCTGAAAACTACAGTCCTATTAACTTCCGTCTCGGTCAGGTACGGTTCAGGTCTCCATATCAGTCATAAAACTTATAAAGTTCAGTTCTTGATGACGTCACTCAACTTTACTTCTTCATTTTTAATCAGTTCTAGTACTAACAGTCCAAAGGAACGAGGATCTTAAGGACCGGTCCTAAGACTGAACTGAATCAATAAGGACTGACACATTACTACATCTGAGTGTTAATTAATCTTAATTAATAGTGGGTGTGTGATTATATAAGACGATGAGTAACACCAAGAGATAACTTTGGCTCTTAATGTAAGTAATAGGTCCTTGTTGGACTCGAAGTAGAATTGATGATCGATATCGGAGTAATTCCAGCTTATATTACCTTGCTTTATAAGGAGTGGGATTTATCTTTACTTACTTCCTATCAGGACTGCTTGTATCTGATCAAATAATTTGTAATGCCAGTTAAGATGCACTTTTTCTAAAAATTCTTCCAATTTTCAAGATTATTTTTGCTTTTTACTAGAATATTTAGAATAATTTTTCAAAAAAAAATTCCCAAAAATTATATTTGTTAAGAATTTTTTAGACTTTTCTCAAAAAATTTATATTTGAAATTTGTATTCATAATTTATATTTGAAATTTGTTTTCAAAATTTATATTTGAAATTTGTTTTCAAAGTTTATATTTGAAATTTGTTTTCAAGTTTTATATTTGAAATTTAATTTTCGTAATTTTTTGCAAAAATCTGAACAATTTTGAAATTTGCCTCCAAAAAATTATATATTTTTAATTTTCTAAAAATAAGCTTAGATTTTTGAAAAAAAAAATTATATTTTAATTTTTTTGTAAATAACTGTAAATAGTTGATTTTTTTTTCCAAAAAATGGAATATCTAAATTATTTTTCCCATAAGTTAATTTTTTTAGAACAGCTTTGGACTTTTGGACTTTTTTTCCAAAAAAAATAGTTTTTTAAGAATAGCTGTAGATTTTTGAATTTTTTTTCGAAAATATTTAATATTTGAAATTTTTTCCTAAATAATTTAACTTTCAACTTTTTTTTCCGAGAAAAATACAAAAACCTACCCCTTCCCAAAATATAATCCTGTGGACGCCCCTGGGTAGGATATATTTTATTTATTCTAACAGTAACTGAGCAGTTCTGTTTTAGGGACTATATATCGTGCTGGACGACATTAGTATCGCAGAAACACCATATAGGATTTGAAACTATAATTATGACCAAAAACATAACAAAAAAGTGAAAAAATCTAGCTCAATGTAAAGTTTATATCACAAGAAAATGATACCAGCTACATATTAGAACCCTCGAAGATTCATGTTGAAAGAGAAAACATCCTTGTTTATTTCCTGCTCTCTCTTGTCAGAGGTAATTTTAGCTGATCTAATTTAAACGTCATGATAACTAAGCTGCTTTCCTCATAAAAATTGTTTAAATTGCCAGGAATAACAAAAAACCATTTACGGTTTCTCATATTTTTACATAGTGGTGGAAGGTCATATTCAATGCAACTCTGCAGACTACCCAAGAATTGTTATATTTTTTGCCTATAATCAGACAATTATAACTTATATATATTATTGTTAAATTTTGCTTCTCGAAAATGATATTAAAAGATGTTCGTGTATAAATAGGTCATCTTAAAAATTATACCTTTAAAAAAAGATTTCTCAAGTTTTGCTCTTATAAAGATAAGTCATTAAAAAACATTCCTGTAAAATTGTCAATAAAGCAAAGAAAAATTCCCTATTTGAAAAAGTATTGCTTGCAATCAATAAGTCCTAGATCCTAAACGGAACTACTTCAGATCATCCTTTTTTTTCTTTTAAGTAAATATCATTGTGATTCCAAAATGATTTTTTTGAATCATGCGTGACCCGTCATTCGTTAATTTATTAAGTGGATTAAGTCTGCGGCATACATCCATAAATTAGGCAGCGGAAATGCCACTTAAAATAGTATTATTTCCATTTGTTGAATATTTAGATTACAACTCATTTCCAAATTATCTTTGGACAATAGGGTACTTAAATATTAATAGACTAAAGACACTTCGGGTTAAAACTCCGTTATTTTTTGTCATTTTAAGAAAAATATATTAACACCATCGAGGGTTTTCATGTGATGTCAGCATAGTTCATGTTGGCCATTTTGGAGACTTAAACTAGCAAGTGTTATAACAGTGAAAACCTTTTTTTTTCTTTAATATGAAACAAAACAGTGAACAATTGGATGTCAAAATGGGACCAACAAATAAAATCAAAGATTTATCTGTCAAATCCTTAATTTTAAGATATATATGACTCTAATATGTGTCAAAAATATGTTATTAGATCGTTATTCAATCTTATTGCCATATTGTAGATAAAAATTGACTATTACAATGGAATGAATAATATATTTTTCTCTAAATATCCTCCATTTATTGTCTCTGATCGATAAAAATCAAAAAAATTTAGACATGGGGTTTTTAGTGCGCGTTACTTTGATTTAATTAAAACATCACTGTATATCACTTACAGCAAGTAGTATTCAATACAAGTGTTAAATATTTTATACCTTGAAGCAATTTGATGTAGTTTAATTAATATTTTTTTTTCATTTGATGTTGTAAAAATATCAACTTTGAGCCCACTTTATAGTGTCTTCTTCAATTATGATGCAATTTATGACATCAGTAAAAACGTTTTACTGATGATGTTCCAAAAGATTTAAATTCATTTTTACACAGGGATTGTACTTTCAAAGAGGTATGCCCATCAAATTTAAGGACCTAACTGTCTATCTAAAATCTATCCCTCTATTGTCTAGCTTTATAATATATCAGAACCTAAATATATTAAATATATGTTATGACATCGTTACACAATCTTCTTTTCATTTTGTAGATAAAAATTAACAATGGCAATGGAAACTGGAATGGGGACTTGGTAGAACGCAATCCTTCGGCTACAGCCATTTCTACTAAATTGTTTTTTTAGATGAAGCATGTGTATTAAACCTACATAAAGATAGCAAATTTGATTTCTGTACCTCAATATGTTCCAAAGTTAAGGTGATGTATTTTTAACGTTTTTTGTTACCTTGACCTCTCAACATTTAATGGCCTCTTACTGTAACTATATGTAACCATGTGGTCCATTAAAATCTGAACACTTTGAATTTTAAACTTGAACAAGATATAATTTATTAATTAACGATATATAATTTCTACAAAATTTATACTATAAATAGATGTGTGTCTAAGCTCCATTAATACTTAATGTAGCCGCACTTAGCCGAGACCCTCAACTGCTTAGAGTGAATCAAGTGTCATTTTCTTGACTTGTACGTTTGCTCTATTTTATATCTAATTGCTTATTCTTTAAATATCGAAATATGAATTAATTTCAATCACTCAACCAGAATTAGTAAGTGTTCAGATTCAATGGACCATACGGTATAATCTTCTTACCAAGTTAGATCAAAATCAATCTGTAACTTTTACCAATATCCTAGTGACTAACTGACAAATAAAAAAACAGAGTCAAAAACATAATGTCCGTTCAACTTCATTTGCAGGGTTAATAATTAGGTATTTTTCTCTAATTATTCAACTTTTCTCGTCAATAATCGATCAACAACAAAAAATAATTGTAAAAATGTAGACATTTGATATGAATTTTAGAGGATATTACTATGATTTAATTAAAATATAATGTTTATCGTTGGCATTAAGTAGTAATCAATGAAGGTATTAAGTCTTTTCTTTTTTTTAAACCATTTAATGAAGTTTCATCAAAATGCAAGGAAAACATGTTCATTGTATGTAGTAAAAAATATCTAATTTATCAGCCCAAGATGCCTTCACTTTCAATTATAATGCAATTTATACGCTCTATAGGTATGTTTAAAAATAAAAAAATAAATCTTAACCCATTTGAAAGTTAATGGATATATTAAAGTAATCATAACTTGATTCTGCATCAAATCAATGCGTAGAAAATTGTATAAACATGAACCCTTTATTTTATTTTTTTGAAACATAAATTTATTTAAAGGTAACATCAAAATATCTTCAAAGAATGCTTCATCACCTTTTTCTTGAAAATGGCTTTTATATACATACTTAGTTTGTACAGTGTACACATATGTCAAATATCAATGACTTGTGATATTAACACTTTTTTATTCCAACAGTTGCTTTTGATAATGAATGACCTATAAATTCAAATTAAATAAATACATTTTAAGAGAGTCATAGTAATGCAAGTCTATGATTGGTGGATTTGATTCACTAATAGGCTGAAAGGAAGTTACGTAAGACAATTAATGCCTTTTCTTTGTTCTAATATAAATTTGGAGGGATTTGGGAATTCATAGAAGAATGCCATGTGAATATTTACATTGCATTCCTTATCAGAGTGGTTCTTTGATTGTTGGGTTTGTTCCATCAGGGAATTGTGGAAACAATTTCAGATTAAGGATTTACAGAAAGTATCTTTTTCTCCTTCTTCACCTTAACCTTATTCCCCCCTCTGACAACCGCATTTATTATGCCAGGTTTAAATGAAGGATGTCTTCTTTCTTTCCACGTCCCATCCTCAATTCTTTCTCCATCCCTTACAATTACCACATTCTCCATTTCTTTGTCTTGAGTGGCTTGTAAGCCGTAAACGGACTCATCGATAATCTATTTCTCAACGCTTTTACGATTTCCCTTCTTTTTCTTTCCTTTCTCCGTTAATTGGACGTATACACTGAACGTTCTTCTTTCCAGGAACTTAAGTATTACTCTTTTACATAGTTCCAGTCATCCCTTGGCTAGTTCTACCTGACAAGTCCAGACTATTAAGTCACCTGAACTGTCAAATCTCGGCACGACGTCTATAACCTTCGTGATAGCTTGTTTCCTCTATTTCACCTTAGCCATAGTATCAGATGTGGTGAAATAGGCTTGAGTCCATATTTTGAAAACTTGTGCTACCCTTCTTGATCTCACTATCAAATACTCTCAAATAGGCTTGAAACCTATTTTATAGTGGACTTAAAAAAAGTCCAATAGTATTATAAATCTTATATTTTAATTATTAAGTTGAAATAGTCCTTACGGTATCATTTGGACTCGATAAACATATTCATAGACTTGGACTTGTGATAAAATTCTTTTTTTTTTACTCGTCTTGGACTTGCAGCATAGTGACGGTTTTCCCACCTCAGGGAAGTATAGATATCTTTGTTAAAAATACATGTTCATCAATTATTATTTATTAAAAACCCCCGAAATTGAAAAAATTGATACATAAATTTTCCAAAAATAATCTACATTAAAAAAAGGAAGTAAAATTTCACTTTTTAAAATGAGGGATGATGTGTATTCGCCAAAATTGTGTCCTAATGCTGTGGGTCAAAAAGAAGCACTGTTTTGAATGCATTATCTGTATAAAAATTAATTGAAACTCAAAATAATATTATAAATAGATATAGGTAGTGTATGAACATAAAAACAGTCATCAACAAAAAACCAGAAAAGAAGAAAATCCGGTTGTTTTTTTTACTTCAAAAATTCATACTCGCCAATATTTCATAAGCATATTTGAGACAGTTATAGGCTTTTTATTCCAATTACTGGGATATGTTAACATACCTTATGGTTGTAACTCTCGTTTATTAGAATCTTTATCTTATTTAAGAAACTTGTATTGGCAAATAAAAACTGAAAGTTTTTGAATTAAATTTTGCAAAAAATTAAATATATAAAATTTAATTTCTGAATTTTTTTATAGAATAGATATAGATTTTTGAAATTTTTCCCAAAAAAGTCTGGTATTTTTCCAAATAGCTGTTACTTTTTGAAATGATTTTAGAAAAAAATTATTTCTTTAAATGTTTTTTGAAAAAATTTAATATTTTAAATATAATTTTTGAATTTTTTTTGCAAAAAAAATGTTTTTTTTCGAACAGATCTAGATTTTTGTATTTTTTTCCAAAAAAATTTGTTTTTGAAAACAGATATAGACTTTTGAAATTTAAAAAAAAATGATTTTTTGTTTATAGCTGTGAATTTTCGAAATATTTTTAGAAAAAAATTTAATAATTGAAATGTTTTTAGAAAAAATTTAATACTTGAAATGTTTTTAGAAAAAATTTAATATTTGAAATGTTTTTAGAAAAAATTTAATATTTGAAATTATTTTCTAAAATATTTAATTTTTCTAATTAAAAAAAAACCAGATTCCACAACCACAAAAATAAGTGTAGATAATTCTACGGGCGACCCTGTGAATGATATCCTAATATGCATAAATTGTATTAGCATTGAATATAAGTATTTAGTAATATGTATTTATTTATAGTACTCTAATATACCTACTCCTTTGCTAAAAACAAATTAAGTAAATTCTTGGAATATTTCATCTTCATATTGTATAATATTTAAATGTACATACATTTAACAAAATTATTTTTATTATGTGAAACGAAAATGTCATCAGATAGAGGAATGGAACGTGACTTAAAGATCTATTAATCTATATATTTTCTCTGTCTAATATATGTATATTGTTTAAGTATTTAACTTTTATTCGTAAGTAGGTATGTAATTACTATTATTTTTAGGCCTGTAAACTATCATTACAGTATACGTACGTATGATAGAACCTTAATTAAATTAAGTTAGGGAATATTCACAAACTACTTGGCCTAAAACCACGTCCCTCCTCGTTCGGGGAAGGAATTGTCAACTTATGTTTTATTTTTTTCAATACAACAATTTATATATGGTAAATTTTCATTATTAATTAAAAGCAATACTCAAATCCTCCAACGATACTTCAACTAAAAAAATGTTTATTGAAACACTATTTAAAAAAATATTACGCAATAAAAAAAATTGTTTTATACACAAATTTCAACATTCAACTTCTTTATATATATTTAACCAGCATCCAATCCTTATCAAAAATCTCCATGACTAATATGGATCTCTTGGCCATTTTCTCCATCCCTTTTGGTACTGACTTTTAATTAGTCCTTGCTGCGTTCATGACTGACTGTATTTTTCCTATTAAAGATTCTATTTTGAATTTTTTTGTCGTAATCGTAATTCTCCAGTTCCATTATTTCTGTACCATCTCATCCACTCAAGGGTTCATCCTCATTTCGAGCCTCGTCCTCCCCAGACTCCAATTCAGGTTCTTCAATCTGAGGTTGGGTGAAAGGCAACCCCTCTGTAGGGTAGGTTAAAATTATGTCTAAGGTTGATTGATGATCACGTTCTTGCTGGAAAATTAGTAGTAGTTGTTCTTTATCTTGTCTTTATTAATTAATAAATTGCCAACTTCAAAAAAAGATCAACAAATACGAATAGGGACGTCGCACTAAAGGGTCAACTTTAAACCATATAGAACTAAATAATATACCAATATGGAATGTTGACGTCATAAGGAACGGGGGGGTACAAATTTGAAAAAAAAGGTGTATTTTAGAAATAAATAAAAAAATACAAATAAAGGTCATTAGATAAAATTCTTCTTAGCAAAAAAAAATAAAAAATGTTGCTTTAGGTAAATTCAATAACCACTTGGTTAGGTATGATCCTTGAACAACGAACAGCTAAACACTATTTTTCTTTTTACCCATTTAGAAAAAGCCCTTACTCATTCGGAGTTTTATATTTTGAAATACCTATAATCTATATCCAAGTTTATATCAATTAATCACGCAAGGACTTTAGTCTATTAAAATTCTGACGTGCATTTTTAATAAATTTGTTTGTTTCATCATGCTCAAGTGTATTATTAATATTTGTATCAACCACCAATAACAATGGCTCACTCTGTGTAAATTATAGTCTTACTTAAACAATATGTAGCTATTATATTGAGACATATGTAAACTTGGATTAGTTGTCACTGATGGGAGAATGATTTTGCAAAAATTATATTATGGAATAATGCATGAAACTTGATCATTTTTTGAATATACCTACTTATTAGTGTTGGGGTTTAGTATAAAAATCCTAGACCGGTCGGAGACCTTTGTATTTTTAGTAGACCTAACTCATTTGGTCCCATTATAAATCAGCTTCAAATAAAGTTGCGGTCTGGATCAGTCTTACAAAAAAACAATCTCATTTAAAATTCGGTCTACACCGATTCGAGTGATAAATTGTAAATAACATCATGTGTGTTTTTAAATTGTGAATATTTACCTACAATGACCTTATATAAAGTTAAATCCGTTGATAAATCATATTTGTTCAGCTCATAAATAAGGTGGGAAGGGGAGAAAATTGGTCAATAGATTGAAACAGAAATAAGTCGTTCCACGATTTGAAAAGGATTAAATTTTTGTCTATGGTCTAAAATAGCGATTTAGACCGTTATTTCGGTCCAAATCTGTCTACACAAAATCTTTTATGACCGAACTGGCAAAGAAGTTCGGTTTTGGACATAGTCTCAACACTAGTATTTACATATGTATATTGTATATTCATTATGAAATACTGGGCTTAGAAAGTTTGTTGGCTTTTAAGCCGAATACCTGCTTATTTTTATAAATGCTGGTCAAAAGGTGTTTGATGTCTTATATGTACAATATTGTATATTAATATATTTGGCAGATGTATACAAATACATCGATAAATATTTTAATCTTTATATAAGCCCTTTGAATAAAGAAATCTTTCGACTTGGGTATAAAGATTAGATTTAGGCATAATTATTATAAGGGAGGATCCTAAAATTGTGGTTGAAAATGACATCATCCAAAGTAATCAAATGGTCATTAAAAGCAAGCCCACGGTTAAGTAATATCAGTGGTTTGATTTTTTTAGGGAGTATAGGATATAAGTTTATTCTTGTTGAGAGAGAACATAGGTAGTGATGAAAATCTTGAGCATTTTGGCCAATTAAAAAAACCCCCAAAATTGACATGGTAACGATGGCAATTTAAATAATATTTTGTAAGAGCTCAGCTTAGCTGTTTATACGTTTTTTTTAAATCAGATACAAAAAACTGTGGTGAGTGGAGGAAGAGAAGGAAATAAACAACTACTCGAAATCCAACAAGAAGTTACAATTATAACTCCAGAAAAAATCTTAAAGGTAAATCCGTGTTTTATGGGAACACACAAATGTCGAATCCAGTTTTTATGTAGTTGTATGTAGTAAAAAAGAAAGTTTACTCCTCCAAAATTATATTATAAAGATAATGCTTTAAAAAAAAGACAACATTCAGTTTGCTAACTTCAAAAACAAAGGGTGAGCTAAAAATTAATATCAATTAGAAACACTCAACATATGACAAAGCCAGTAATTTGCAAGTCTGATTCTAACCTAGAATCTTAGAAGCTCAATTACTAATCATGTCTCACGTAAATATTTAAAGAAGTTGCAAATCAACTTAAAAATTACAATCGATACGCCTCATCAACAGATAGTAAAGGTCCCCGTATTTCAAAATGATTTATTTGTATTGTGTTTCAGTTATCGTATATTCAATGACGTTATACATGTTGACATGGCCATAATTAGGCTTTGTATTTCTTTGTTCTTGAAATATTTTAATGATATTTTTGTTTTAATAAATATTTTCCTTTTAGAAAATACATTTATGTATCATTCAGGGTAATATTACACGTTTGGTAGTGAGAAGTCTGGTACACATTTCCATATTTCAACGTTTAAGTGCAAGAGTTTAGAATGTGTTCACGATTCTGTAGTATTAGTTAAATAACATTTAAATTATATGTAACTCAGTTGGGACACAATAATCGTTCTGGAAGGAGATGACCTTTAGTTACCCCTCGTAAAGTTAGGGTACTGTGTGAGGTCTTGAGGCTACTTTGAGTATGGGTGTTTGCTTTAATAATTTGGGTGACAATACCATTTTTATTTAGAAAGAAATAATTGCTGTACAAACTGAGGATTTATGTTGAACATTCAAAGTAAAGTAATGTTTGACAGTATTGGATATACGAGGTGTGTTCAAAAATGTAAGGTAACTTTTCAAATTTCGCGGGCAACGTAAATTGGCTGTACTCGATGTTTATTTTTATTTTTTTATGTTAGTACACTCACGAAGGACATATATTTACTGATTTAAGTAAATTATATGTTTAGTGTATCTGTTTTTTTGCTATTGAAAAAACATAGATGAAAGAATTTGCTTCAAATTTTGTGTAAAAAAGGAAATTATTTTTCCAAAATACTTGAAATTTGAACTGTGGCACGATGAAACTGTTCTTAGTAATAAAAAAAATGTTTACAAATGGTTCAAGCCCTTCCAAGCTGGCCGGAAAGATGCCAATGACGATCCTCGCTCTTGACGCCCAAGCACGTCAACAGCAGATGAAAACGGTGAAGCAATGAAGAAAATTACTATCAGAGAAGTTTCTGGTGATATTGACCCATCGGTTGACTCGTGCTATATATTTTTTTCAAAAGAGTTTTGTCATGAGTCGAGTGTCAGCGATGTTTGTTCCGAAACTGCCTAATTTTGACCAAAAGAATCGTTGCAAGATCATTACTCATGATCTGTTGCCAAACGTCAATGATGGTGCTGATTTGTTTAAAAAAGATCATAACTAGTGACGAATAATGGATATATGGTTAGAATATCGAAACCAAAGCTCAATCTTACCAATGGAAGAGCCCAGTAGAGATAGCAAAAATCGCCAAACACGCAGAATATTTCTAACCGTTATGCCCCTCACAAACAAACTAAATATATGATTTAGCTGAAACAGTAAATATAGGTTCGTGGCGAGTGAACTAACATAAAACAATAAAAAAAATAGAGCAAAGCAAATGTACGTTGCCCGTGAAATTTAAAAAGTCACCTTAGTTTTTGTACACACCTCGTATGTACATACTACAGATGAAGTAGTTTACAAATGTGCCAATTCTCTATCCTAGAGCTCAATTCCAAGTCGATATTTTTATTCTCAATCTAACTAATAGACTCTAGTTTAAAGTTATAACTGGATTACACTCCTCTGAAACATATTATATGTATTACTTTGTATTTATGATTCTGCTTTAACTTTTATTTTTTGCCCTAGTACAGTTACTTATACGTAAATGTCGAAGGAATGTTGTACATAGAAAAAAACAATACTGAGATTGGATAAAAAAGGAAGACTCATAATTTTTTCCAGATAATTTCAAATATCAATTACTTGGATTGTTTTACCATTGGAAGTTTTTGTATATTATCAATTAACATTGGAGAGGGAGATGATTAATTTTCTGGAGATGGATTTTTGTACAAATAAATTGACTTCCTTTTGTGTCTTTATCATAAAGAAAATCTTGCCAAAAATTGAACAAATATGGTATATTATCTATATAGACTCATAATAAGAATCATCACGTCATTAGTTAGTTTGAAGTTAATGTATGTATCTATTCATTTATAATCTGATGTTTTAATTAATAGGAGACACACGTTATAACTATCCTTATCTAGGTAAATGATTGATATCATAAAACTGTTAACAAAAGACGTTTTTATTGCTCATAATGTGTCAGTATGTTTAAATGGAGTGAACACACCTAGCTATACACATGAGTGGTGTTTTGAAAGTCACAATCGTAATCATTTGGCCTACATAAGTAGAAGTAGTCGTTCGTTTTTGACAGCTTGTCTCATAAATATGTCGAATATAAATCTTTTGAAAAAGTAGGATTTCATTACTTTATTTAATATAATAAGTAAACCCTATATTTCAAATAGTCTAGTTGTTTTTACACTTATTTTGTCATCAAGCATGAGTCTGCAACTTTTTCATGACTATCTAGTCACTGGTTTTCCACGAATGTAATGCGCTTGATTTATTATCATTCATGAATTTGTGAGCGTAGGGAGCTGTGAGAGAAACAAGAGGCTAATTTGTATAGAAGATTTCCCATTATAGAATGACTTTTTTGAATTTATAATAATTTTAATCAATAGGCTCTTATTTCATGAAAGGTGTTTAGATCAATAGTATTTTTTCATTTTTCTGAGAATGGTGAATCCTACATATTTGTGATTTGTAGCACACATATAAGGAAATTATAAGAATAATAAAAAAAAATAGGAGAATAACTAATAAAGTCACTCATTTATTTATTATTCACTTTTGACTAGGGCCGGTGAGGCGCCAGCAGTCCATGACCAAGTAGAGAAATAATTACCTTAACAAGTTTTCTATATACGGAATGGAAATCACAAACTTGCATTAGCATGACTAAATTACGAAAAAAATGATTTCTATGGAATCAAGAAAAGAAAACTCAAAACCAATTTGTGATATGTTTAAATATTACATTTAGCTATATTTTGCATTTAATATGTTCTCCTTCACAAGCAATAACAGTATCAACACGCGGGCGAACAGATTGATGGCGAAACCAAATTTGGATGAGAGGTGAAGTAGATATTTTGCTCCAAAACACCCAATTTGCAAAGTCCAAGGGGATAAGGTCAGGGGAGGATTAGGGCCAGATGGAGGTAGGCTCGAAGTCTACTATATTTTTGGTTCTTTTTGGCTCTTTCAACATCATTACCATTCTTAAAAGACTCCTTCATACAGTAGGCAGTCCGGATTGAGATATCAACGATAACTTTTGAATTAGTTGTTTCATGCGATTGATCGTGGTTCGTTGTACGTTGCTCTTTGCCTTGATTTTGATTTGGAGTACTATACTACGGTTTACATTTGTACGTGAACTAAAGCAATAATCTTTCTATTGTGTAGTTTCGAAACTAAAGGAATCCTAGAGCTGATTAATAGGATCTCGAAAGACACACATCATAAAAAATAACGATGGATGGGATTTAAAGTATTTTTCCCAGAATCAAGAAATATTTTTATGAACTTATACTTGTGTCTCGTTTTACAAACAATGCCCAATAAGTAATAGTGGAAATAGCCTCATTTATCGGCGCCAAACATTGAGGAGATTTTAAAGCTCATGACAATAACCATCATGGAAGAAAAATACAAATATTCACAGTGAAAGAAAAAAAAAAAACTTAATAGTCATTGTAATAAAAATAAAAAGATAAACTTTATATTTTTTTAAGAATTCTAAAACTAAAAAATAAAAGAAGGAAATAAAACTCCAAAAAATTGAAGGAATCGTTTGGAACTCTCAGAACGGAGATAAACTTCAAGATAAGAGAAAAAGTCATTTAAACAAATACACAAAATCTACCTAAATATAGGTAAGATCGTAGCCGTTGGAGATCATTTATATACATATTATTTTGACAGTCCACATGAAATAGTGGGTACCTAATTGTTTTGTGCCCACTGATAAAAAAAAAGTTGATGTGATATCCTTGTTTGAAACATTTTTTTTGTTGAATATATTTGGTTTTGAAGTTATTAGGAGATCCATTCATCTATAAGCTTTATAGAAAAAATAACTTTGATTGAATTTCCAAAAAGAGCTTTGTGAACAAGTGGTATGGGGGACAAATCCGGTCCATGGAGGTATTTTGTAAAGCCTGCATTTGTATTAAAAGAAACGATTCAACTAAGGCCTACCAAATCACTGTCTGTTGCATTATTTGATATTCTTGTCGTTTTCCCCACAAAACTCTATTCAAATTGATCATTTTTAGACAGAAGCGAGTTCTTGTTGAGTTTGAGGGTCATACTCATGCAACCATGCTCACAATTTGGTGTCTTCTAACTTTTTCATAAATTTTTTCAGAATATAGGAAATGTCGCAATAGTGTTGTAGTCTGACAACTACGTTGACTGCTTTTCCCCTCTATTGGTAAATTCTTGTTTATATATAAACACCCTGTATATAATAAATAAATCTGAGCAAAAAGTATGAATAAATAACTGTTTAAAGATCTGATAATTAAAAACAGTTGTTAATGTGCCCTTTTCTCTTTTTTTTCATTGTTTACCGAATCATTGTTATGATAACATCTACCTTTAATAAAGAATTGTGCTCGGAAAACTGCCCTGGAGGAAAATTGCCCGTTAGGAACATTTTCCGGGAGAAAATTGCCCGTTACCTAAATTAAAGAAACAACAATTATTGATATGACTATTGAACTACATATAACGTAGCATCCATAAGAAAAAATAGTTAGATGCCTTAAGCCACATAAAAAATGCCGTTTTCAATTTTGCATACCGAGGGCTTAAACTATTTTTTAGTATTAGAGGGGATCCTTGGATGACAACATATTTTTTGAAGGATAGAATATGTTGTGTTTCTGCTCTAGAAATAAGAATATTCTATATTTGTATAAATATAGGACATATCATAATAGACAGCTGATTTTTAAAAGCAAACTTTAATCAATAGTGTCATAGTTCTTTCTCCAGAATGCTCCTTGCCTTCACCCATATGCCCAGTCCTAATAATAAGGCATGGACTGTAGAATATAAGACTATAATTTCTATTAATGTTACTATGAAATGACGTCTCATATTTTTTGTTTTTATTAAAAACTAATTCTTTAGATGAGACTGATTTTTCCGTAGAGACCGATCGAGACCGAATTTTTCTGTGAGACTGGAAGTGAACGAACTTCTTTAAAGGACCGAGTTAGTTCGAACTACTAAAAATCATAACGGTCTTTGACTGTTCTAGCACTTTCAAACTAAAACCAAGAACCTCATACATATACATTTAACGTCGTCATGTACATATAAGCTTGTATTAATGTTGTTTTTAAAGATACCTCCTCCTAGTTCCATAAAGAGTCCCACACAAATTTTTGGGGAAAAACACACACAGCCATACATACATATATAAACAACCAGCGTATCAAATTCACTGAAAAAAGAATGAGCAGCGGTGTTTGAATGAACTTCAAAGACGTTTCCTATTTGACTATGGATATGAGGGGGAACAAATAGATAAATAGCTTTTGCATTTTCTAGGACAATGAGGAAGATACGTTGATGTATGTACTTTTTTTTCAAAAAAAAAAAGATCGTTTTTTTATGTTTTCCCCCGATTTGTTAACTGACTATAATGTTATGTTTAAGTTTGATCCACATAATTCAGCAGAAAATGTACAGTAAGTTCTTCATTATTTATGCTTGTAATAGTATAGAGCGTTTTTATTAGTTCATAAAGAATTTGGCAAAGAGATAAATAAAATATTAATAAAAGAAAAAAGAAAAAAAGAAAAAAGTTAAGTGAAATAAAAAAACGAAACAATTAATGTTAATTTTGTCCTCATTTCTCATCGCGCCGTTGGTGTAGTGGTATCATGTAAGATTCCCATTCTTACGTCCCGGGTTCGATTCCCGGACGGCGCACAAATATTTTTTATTTTATTTTTTATCTTGATATAATGTTAAATATTAGAAATAAAGTTATACTTCATATTATGAATTAAAACATTATTTTAATAGATTTATAATTGATTGTACATATATAAACATACTGTTTTATTTTATATGTATATTTTTGTGTCTTACCTTAAAAAAAAAAAAATTTACGACACTCTTGGTTTATGAGTTTCATGTCATTGTAAATATATGTAAGATACTTTTTCTAGGGAAAAACTATTTGACATTTAAATATGGAACAGGGCTATTCTATTCTTATAGAATAGCTTTTATTACTAGAAAATTTAGTTGTTACTTCAATGACTGACTTTTTTCGTTGTAAATAAAAAAAAATGTTTTAAAAATTAAACATAAAAGGCGTGCCCTATAAAAATACTATCGTGTCATTATGTAATTATTGCAAAATATATCTTCTAAAATAACTCAATTATACAGATAATGCGAATAGCTACATAATTAACTAGTTTTAATTACTTATATGGCTGATGGATAGATAGGGTTGTAAATCCTATTAATTTTTAGTGTGCGATTATCCTTATTCTTTCACTCTTAAGGGGAGAACATCTAATTATAAATTGTAACCATTAGTGTCAATGCTAATGAAAAACGCAGAATCTAAATAACGCAGAGGAGCCATGAGTGTAAGTCCTTGTTGGCCTCATGGTAGAATTGAGGATCAAAAACGGAGTAATTCTTCTCCATCTTTTTCCTTGATAGATAGGTAGGACTTGACTTTATTTCCTTCATCTCAAATCTAATATAATGAAACGTCACGACAACAAAGATGCCCTCTTCTCAAACATTCTTCAAATTGTCAGGGTTACCAAGTTAATTTCGTTTATTGGTTAAAATTTATAATCCTATGAATAACGTAGTAAATCATAAGCATTTTTGTACGTATAAAAAATAAACCCGAAAAAGGACATGGTAACCCTGAAATTTGAAGAATGTTTGGTAAAAGAACAGCTTGGTTGTCATGAATATAAATGTAAATGTCTAGAACCTCATGAGGTTAAATTAAAAATATTTTGACAACTTTGATAGACAACTTATCTGCTAACAGAGATCACTAATGCGTTTGGATTTTCAAAATAAGGACACATGTTTAATAAAAATATTAATATCTTGCAGGTTACCAAATTATACTTTCTTAAAATATGCATACTCACGAGAATTTCCACAATTTTCATATCCCTACACATGATGTTACATTAGATTAGCTGTAAACAGTTATGAGAGGAAGGAAAAGGGAAAAAATCCCACTCGGTATCAAGGAAGGGCATATGCAGGATTTACTTACGATCTTCGATGTTTCTTTGAGTCCAATAGGGACCTACACTTCTAACTCCTCAATGTTGCTCTTTGTCATTCATGAGCAGACGCACTAATGATTACGTTATATTTAGATGTTTGTTCTCTCCTCAATAATGAAAGAAAAATTATAATAGATTTGGAAAATATAAAACACTCTTCAGAATACAACTACAAAAAAAGATGCTTTCATCATTATTTTATTCTTGCAGAGAGAATATTTTAACAAGTTATCATTTGCGAATGGAAGACAAAGAGTAGCGAGTTATATGTGTGAGTCCTTGTTTGAATCAGAGTAGAATCGAGGATCTACATGGGAGTAACTCCTGTATATGTCGTTCGAAATATACCGCATGGGATTTGTGTTTATTTATCTCATTTCATAGCTGTTTGCAGTTAATCTCACGATACGTCATGATATCTAAGCTGTTCTTTTCCAAAAACATATTTTCTAAAGATCAATTATTTATTAAGTTATCCTGTATAACATTTGGTAGGAACTGTATTCAAGATACCTTTATAAATAATTTATTTTGAAATGCTGCAATGTTTTTTATCAATTCTGATTAACTTTAATTGTCTTCGATATGGTAACTTCATTTCGGAATATGGTTCTGACTCGAAATTATACACTTAAAACGTGATCTTGAAAAAAAAGGCATTCAAGGCCATATCTACTGAAATTGAAAATTTGGAGACATGATCTATGTCTTCATTAAGTATATAAACGTGGTGTTTTACCAGGGGGCGAAAATGCTGTGAATAGTGTTAGTATTGCATTCGTTTGGTCTCCTCATTTGTCTTTGCAACAATAAAAGTATCACACTTGTTTTAGATAATATTTTTTACAACTTTACCTATTGCGGTGAGAGTTTTGTATGTCATAAAAATTAACTTTTACATATATGGTGAATTCAACTACAAATTATTTGATTACTTTTTATAGACACTCTTTTAAGATATAAAATTATTAGTGGCTTTTATTTATTTATATTTTAATATACGAAGTTAAACATGTTTATGGGTGTTCAAACGAAGAAGTGCACTTAAATATCCCTCTATGTTTATTTGCAATTTAGGAGGTTCACCCCATAAAACAGAATTTTTTAGTAGATCATTAGTAAGAACTACAGGCAGATGTAAATTGTTCATTGAATATATTTATAAATTGAAATGCATCACATTTTGGAGATTAAAAAATGTTTTTATTCCATACGAGGAGTGTTTGAAAAGTTTATTATATAAATAAAAGCTAGTCACATCTATTGATGCTCCCATTTCTATAACCCGTCACGAAATGACTTCGCTTGGAGAAGAGTGTAGAGTTACAAGGAAACGACTATGTTGATAAATAAAATGAAACATTCAGATCTCTTTCCACAAAAAAATGCACATTAACTCACTCAAACGACTGTTACATAACAACTTCGGATCCAACATGACCGAAACATTGCTGAGTAACTGTCAAGAGACGCTAGACAGATGAGACTGGCTTTTATTTACGACTGCTGTCATCTGTACGTTGAGGCTGGAAACTTTTCAGACCACCCTCATACATGAAACAGTCATTTCAGGTGGAATTGAGATAATTAGTGATGGAAATCGTTATCATTTTATGGATAGCAAAAAAAAGAAACCCAAATCATATGGTAACAGTAACAATTTGATGAATGTTTTAGAGAAGAACAGTATAGCTGTCAAAGCGTTTCATTCCATCTCTTGAAGGAGCTGTGACAAGAGAAGGGGGGTAAGTAAATAAACAAGGACACATACAATAATTTATCGATCCACGATTCTACTTTGAGTCAAACAAGGATTTACAATTATAACTTCACAACAAATCTTTTGTTGTGGGCATGCGCTTTATACTTATAAAGAAGATAAGGAATGGTGCTAATCGGTAGCATTTTGGGCTTATTAAAAAAAGAAACCAAAATCAATATGGTAAGCCTAACAATTTTGAAAAATACTTCAAGGAGAGTAGCTTAGCTGTCATAATATTTCTTTAGATCCCCTATGTGGCGAAGGAAATAAACACAAGTAACACTTCCAATCAATCATTAATTCTATTCTGTGACCAATAAGGACTAATACTTATAACTCTCGATACAAACTTCATTGTTACTTCCTGTCTTTCATGAACTGATGCACAAGTTATCCAGCAGGAGTTATTTGATGTCGATTTTTAATTCTACTTATAACTCTCGAGCAAGCCTGCATTGTTACTTTCTGCCTTCCATGAGAACATGGATTAAATTATCAACTCATAATTTGATGTTCTGTATTCAAGAACATAAGAATGTTGTGAAATTATGTAGAAACTAAAAAACACTCTTCAAATTGCCAACTAGAAAGAAATCTTGCACACGTTCTAGGACATATTTTATACACTTCTATAGATAACATAACTAGAGATGTGCATTTCGTTGAATGGGAGTATAAGTTAGGATGCTCAACTTATTGTACAGCTGCAGTTATATGATTTTGGAGGAATAAAATATATATTACTTCTATAAAGAAGAGAACCTTCAACATTGAAATAGTTGTTCAGAAAAAATAATGTAAAATTATATTTAGCGCATAGATTATTATTTTATTTTGCATTTAAAAAGTTACACTATAATAAGACAGGAATTCCTAACTCAGACCGACATGTTAGCCCGATTACACGATAGGAATAACTGTTTTTAATTTTTAATCTCAAAACTGTTATTTTCCTTCACCGTTTGCCCCACTCTAAGTATAACCTCAATGCATAACCACTTCCTATAATTTCACATTACAAACGAGGATCAGAGGGGGAGAGAAGAGATAATAAACTACTTTGACTTATTATCTTTTATACATAATTATCTTTTTTTTCATGTTCAAATCACTTTCTCATGGAAAGTGACAAATTGTAATTGACAAATAAATTGTTTCATTTTTCTCTTTTTCCTTATTTCCGTTTCCTTTCACTTTACCATGACCCAATTATGCCTTTCTTGGGTAATTAAGTTATCATTATGCACATGGTTTTTTAGAAGTCACAACCTCTAGCATCAAACTGTGAACATAACCTTTTCGATGTTCACACTGATACACAGACTGCGACTTCTAACGTTTGCTTTACAGAATCACTAACATTTGCATCCCTAGGGATAAAAACCATGTAAAAATTTTATCTGGCCATCTTTTTGTAATTTGTAATCTGAAGAGTGAATTTTCTTTTCTTTAGCAGTTCTCATTATTATAGTCCCCTTTTTTTTCCTACTAATTGAATTGTTTTCAAAAACTGATTGAATATTTGTGCATGCTTATAAAATAATTGTAAGTCCTTGTTGGACTCAAAATAGAATTGTGGATCAGCATCGGAATAAATCTTGATAATCTCCTTACTCATTGCCTTTTCCCTCTCCCCCCTTGTTATTCTTTTTCTTCTCCAAAACGAATTTAAAATTGGAAGGATTACAATATGTTTTTATGACATACCCAAAATACACACGATTTTCTATGCATAACCCATCAAAACACAGATGGCAAAGCAATATGCTTTATTGTATCTTATTCAGCATAACTTAATAAAGTTAGCAATTCATCAGCACAGAATTCATATATGACAAAGAAAAAAATATGGTTGATTGAAATCAGGAGAAGTAGAAATGTAGTCAAGTGATCACCTAAAAATCCGATTGTTTCTCCCAAAGACCAGAAATAAATCAGCAGAAAAACAAGTGGATTTCAATAGCGCACAGGATGTAACAAAGTCCATGGGCCCAAGGTTCCACCCAATGTGATGATGTTCTGCTTTCAAACATATTAAGACGAGGCTTACGGTCGGCTATCTGAGTTATGGAAAGCCTTTGTACTGCTCTGGATCAAAGAAATTGCTAGCGACCATCAATGGCAACCGTCTCTTGGCTTAACAGAAGGACAGTGCCTTCTAGAGTGTGTAAAGTATCTGGAATGATCATAAGATCGTTGTTATGATTTCATGTTATGGGACACATGCTGTGGAAAATATAACTATCCTGTATGTAAAAATATAGGGAATCGAAGATCAACTTGTTAACGCTGAGAATTAAAATCATATATAGCTGGAGAGTAAAAATCCCCTCAGATTGCCAAAGGAGGGAACATATTGTACACGTTAAAGTCATATTTTATACAAATCCAACTATGCTCATATATTTATTTAATTACTTTGTTATTCTATTCACATCCCGCAAATACTTGAAAGAGTCTGTTTGGACTCATCTGTATGCATTAGAAGGGAAATATCATGAGGGCAAATATTGTAATCAATACTACAGTTCTACGTCCATCATTATAAAAGTCGAAAAAAGGGAGAAAAATGATGATAAACACAATTATTTGTTTTTATTGTTAAACAAACAAAATGCCAAGAGATGCAGTCTACTTAAATAAGAAATGCATTCGACGAATAATATCTACTCACAAAAAAAGGTGTAATATTTACATAGTTTCTAAAATCAGGAGTTAAGTAGTTACTAGAAATGGTTCAGGATAATACCCGTACCCGGAATGTCAATGTAAAAAAATACTATATATTTTTTGGCAAAAGGGGGTTCTCTGTTTCGGCAGATAATACTAAAAAAAAGGATCCAGATCTTTTCCTTCCTGGTGACTATCGATTTTTCCCGTATATTTCACATATATATTAAGATATCATTATTTTAAGTATCATTTGGAACATACATGCAAATAAAGGAGTTCCTAGCTTTTGAAGACGTCATCATCTGTCTTGAAAACTCTGCAAGAAATCCCTCCGATTACGTCACATCTAGTTAAAAATTGTTTACACTCATCACCGGGCTCGCCGAAATCAATTAAGAAGTTTAAACGTAGTTTGATAAAAATGACGTCATATATTGAAGACCGTAAAATCAACCTGCTTTTCATTGTTATAGTCTTTCGACAAGTGAGGGGCTAATGCATGCCCCACCTCTTTTCAGGTGTTTAGTGTCATCACTCATCAACAAAGATGTCATTTTTGTAATAAAATAACTTAGTATAACGATTAGAAAAGGAAAAATGATTGATGCTTCTGCTCATTTCTAGTTTGTTCATTATTCAATAGCCATCTCGCTCTACAAGGAAGAATTCTCGCTTATCTTTGGTGTAAATGTAAAAAAAAAAAAAAAAAAATATATATATCAATTTGAATATATTTTTTTCCCCTTTCACTCTGCTATTTTGAATGTAGAAGAGTCTCCTCCTTATAGCAGTAGATCACTTTCTTCCCCCAAAATCACAAATGAAGCAGCTGGTAGTAACAAGAGTCTTAATTCAGTAATAAAATAAGTCTAGCTCCCGCCTTCTCCTAGCACTAAAATATTCCTTACAAAAATGCCATCTTTACTCATCAGTAATTTAGTTGCTTTAGTGTTTGAGTTTGTAATTAATGTATCCATTGTATAAATTATGGTATCTAGAAAATATCGTACTTAATATGATGCACTTAAATGATGTATTTTATTTTATGCTTCAAGAAGAAATTAGTAATTTTAAGCTTTTTTTACCCAGATATATTCTTAATTCTCATTTTCTTAATTTTTATCAGAATCACTAAGAGAGGCTATGATGTTTATTTTTTAGCTCTCGGGTTTTAATTTTTAGAAACAAATAAACCATATCACAAAAATTTAAGTACTATGTGATGAACGATCTCACTTTTTGGTAGATATTGGGTTTGTATATTTGTAAAATATACAAACCAGATCTGTGGGCTAAAATACCACTCGTACATCCCTAGTGTCATTTAAAAACACATTACATTTCAATATGGAACATAAGTTTATTAATTAACCATGTCTACCCAAACCAATATATGTAAATATCAGAAACCCTCCGAAGTACAAATGGGGCCTGTCAAGACAAAAGCAAGCTAGAATGATTTTCTTCAAAATTATAAAGTATTCTTCAACAAAGTAATGTAAATTTCCATCAACAAATTATCTTTATAAACCTTTTGCTTGTGCCGCAAATCGCATTTAAAGTAGCCAAAATTATCATCACAATAAAATAATGATAAATTGACATATTGCATTTAAAGGTCCATATGGGGACCAATATAGTCAAATAAATGTTATAAACTATAGTTAAAATTCCTGAACATCACAACCTATTCCACAAATTTGAATAGTAAGAGTATAATTGACTCAAATATGTCTATGAAATATTGGGGTGTATGTATGTAGCGAAGAATGTAACGAAATGACAAAATTTAGGAATTTGGTATGACTGGATATATCTCATTTTTTATTTTATTCCTCTAAACAAAAAATAACCATCAAACTTTAAAAAAAAGGTTCCTCGTTGACATTAAAGGGTATCACGGGAGCGCAAAGTTGAGCTATCACGCATTCTGACCCTTTAAAAATTGCGAATGATAAATAAAAATCAATTTTACCAAAAAATAAAATCCCGGAGAAAAAAATTTACCCCTACCCTTTTTGTTCGGAAAGATTTCTGTGAAAAAAAAATTCTGAAATAAACTTTTTTTTTCTTATTTATAAAAAAAACTTTATGTGCTTTAAAAAATGATATTGCACGATATATAAATGCTAAATGCTTGTAAAGTATTTTGTACATTTGGAGCAAAGAAATCAAAATTTAACATTCTTTATTATTACCTCTTTGTATTTTGAAAAATAGACTTATTAACATGTTTCTTTTATAAAACAACTTCAAATCGAACCAATGTACAAGAGTACTTAATTATAAATGCGATGCAAGTGATTTTTCACAAAGTAGTATTCAAACAGAAACAACAATGGCTACAAGAAGTTTAACTTTGCATTTCTTTTTTGGTCAGCCCAGTGATCTAAATCCAGCAATTCTCCCATCTAAAGAGGATGTCTATAAATCCCTTTTAATTGTAAAGCAAGACTTAAATCAAACTCGTCTTGGTAAATGGTTTAAAAGAGAGGTTTATTTAACAACTGCTGATTTAGTTTTGTAAATATTGGAGCAATTCAGTATTCCTGCAATGAACAAATACTTTGCTACTTGTAAAATTCAAAAAATAGACGAAAAAATTGACAAGAGTTCTAAAAATGGGTTGAAAACGGATAATCCTTTGGTCAAATAGTTTGTTAATGAATGTGAGGAAATGTTTGATATCACTTCATGTCAATGCAAGATAATAAAATTCCAAGAGATAAATGCAAATGTCAAAGAAAGATCCCCCATCAAGAGTGGCAGGCATATATTGATCAAAAAAATAGGGTGGGGATGTTAGGACCTATTGATTGTGTTACTGCCAGAAATAATTTGGATACTGCCAGCAGGAGATAATGTCAAATTGAGCGTGAAAATAACGAAGATAAACGGCTAATGTACCAACATTCTTATAATGAGTCCTTAACGAACTTTTCAGATGTGAAAGATTTCCCTTTGCCTGAAAATGCTGCTGAGAACTTTGAAGAAGAATCTGTGAGGCAATTTAAAAAATCTGACCATATTAAGGGGAGTTACCCTAATCTTGCAATAACAAATTTCGGTTGACAGATACAGCAGTAGCTGCTATATGTAATTCTCTTTTAGAAGATATGGAATTAATTGCGCCCTCAAATATACCAGATAGGTAAAAAGTTAAAAGAGAAAGACATAATTACAGGAAAATTCACGCAAAATCTTCAAAAGAAGAATCAATGAAAATTAAATGCATTGGTTTTGATGGAAAGATCGACCTTACCAAAATGGTTAAACATCAACAAAGAACCAATAGCAGCTTCCTACCAAAAAAATATTTTGCACAGAAAAAGAGGAGCAAATAGTCATTATTAAAGGTACCCTAACATGAAATTGTTTTTATGCTTATTTTTATAAAATATATAGGGGTGGGGAATTGTAACTTTCATGATTTGAAACTAAAAATTTAAATCAACAAGAATAAACTTTCTTATTCTTTTTTGAAATTTAAAATTATACAAACAAATTAATTTTGGTCTTTCCCCCATTTAAGAACCCCAACATGAATACATTGACCATGTTTCACCAAGAAGTGGGAAAGCCGAGGATCAAGCTAGATAAATACTATTGGTTCTAGAAGATCATGAAAGCTTATAATTCATAGTTGCTATCATATGTGATGGTCGCAACACACATGTAGGAATTTGGTCTGGCATTGTAAGGAGGCTTGAACTTTCCATCCAAAGACCCCTTCAATGGCTGGTGTGTCAACTTCATATGAATGAATTGATATTGAAGGAGGCATTCAAACAAATCAATAAATGAAGATTTACAAAAAATGTCAATCGTCAATTTCAGGCCTGCTGTAGAAAGTTAAAAAAAATAATGAAGATATTTTGGCAGATTTAAGTAATGCCCAACACTACCTTTACGATATTGCTTTGGCAATTATGGCATTATTATATACTAACTTATATAGAATAAAAAAAGAAGATATTGACAGGATTTTCTCCTTTTCATAAGTATTTTTAATCTTTTTCGTCTATTATCGCACTAAATCGGGGTGCGCGCAACGTTTGTTTTGCTGTAGAATTAAGGGATTTAACTTTAGCAAAAAATTGCATATCGAGCAATATCATTTTTTAAAGCAAGTAAAGCTTTTTTATAAATAAGAAAAATAAAGTTTATTTCATAATTTTTTTTTACTTTATACAGAAACCTTTCCGGACAAAAAAGGAGGCGGGGGTAAATTTATGTATCGCGATTTTTTAAATTTAGTAAAACGGATTTTAATTAGCTATTTGCAACTTTTGAGGGGTCAGAATACGTGATAGTTCAATTTTGGGCTCCTGTGATACTCTCTAGTGGACATGTTTCCATTAGAAAATCCGTAAAATGTCGAGAAATTAAATTAAATTAAATTTAGTATTATTTCCATAAAATTATCAATTTGAATCAAGTTACAGGATTTTTATTTCGTAAGTGTTCTTGGTATAATATATATAATAAACAATTTTTCTCTAACTTTAAAACACTTTGAATGAAAATATATATTACATTTTTAACACATAAATTAACTTTTATAGCACAAAATTAACATTTTTTACCATTGTCATCTTTATATACAAGATCAAGTGGTAAATCTGACAATATTTTCAATACTCCGCGTACTTTGTTTATTATGTAAGTATCCTCCTTGAGAATAGTGGGCCCAAATTTTATAACCAAAACGAATAGGTTTTCTTCAAATGAACAGTTGGAGGTAGTGTCTTCTCTAATATGGAACTTTACTTACGTCTATTGCTGAATATTCAGGCGTCTAAATCCTCAAAGAATGGCATCAGTTTCGCTGTAGTGTCTGACTTTTTGACTTTTGTGTTGTCTATAAAATGAATATACATATAGTATTTAAGAATCGATCTCGACTAATATTATTGGCCAAAATATGAGGAACAACTTGAGACTTGGATCAGTATCTTGTCTTATCCAGTGAAGAGGATATGTTTAATAAAAAAAGGCCACCAATAAAAACAAAGAGCTCATATTATGGCGAATCCAAGGTGGTGTTGGGTTAGATTGTGTACCTATTAATTTCAAGAATGATGAGATCTCTCAGGTCCTGGTCAAAGAAAGACAAAAATACTTCTATTGATTCTCCAATGAGAGGGATGTTTCTTCGATGTTGAAAGATGTAGGGATAAGAAAATCTGTTTCTTATTTTCTTCCATTTTAAATCTCTTTCATTTCTTTTGCGTTTTTTTGTATTACTAAATATTTCCTCCTCATTGCCATCACTGTGACGAAGAAAACATGGAGCTGAAAGAATACCCCTTTCGAGACTGTATAAACCTTCGTCTTCAGAATTGTCCTGATCTGACCCATCCTTTTCAGGGAATCCAAGATTTATTACCTCCACATTAACATCTGACAGAGTTTCCAGCAATCCCAACATCTCATCAGCATTTAAACTGCAATTGAGACGATCAAATCAAAAATGTAGGAACTCAATGTTATAAAAAAGTATAGAAGTAAAATCATTCTTTTTGGATGAAGGGGTCGTACTTTATTGTTAAAAAAAATAAATATATACATAATTATGCATGTAATTTTTTTTACACTAATTGAGAGATGTACATCCTGTCGTTAGGAATGCAGCATTTTAAAATAGTTACTTATGATATGTATAGCAAAAAAACTAAATGACTTACTTTTTACCCTTGAACAAATTCTTGGACGCGATTACAAACAATAAACTGACTGATAATGCAAAAATTATACACCAAATCATATTCATCCTTTATAACTTTTGATTACCAACGTACTCCGGAACCACGTTTACAAATATGTAAATATGAAATATGTCATTGAGTATTTAAATGCCCCTTCGTCATTAATGGGTTAAAATATCCTGCCAAAAAATAAATATATCTTTTGGTACCATGTATTACACGCATTTATTTTGATGTTTCTCATCATTTTTATTAATTAAATCCTGTTTTTTTTATATACCAAGTGTCTAAAATACTATTATCAAATATACCTTTATTGTTCATTTATACAAAATAAACACCCCATTATACCAATTTATAATTTTGGAGAATTTTGAAAAACTATCTTATGTAACTTTTAATACCACTTTTAATGATCTAGATATTTTAGATTGATGTCAGTTTTTCAGTCATTATCAATAGCTAATTCTCAATATTAATAACCTTTCAATGATATTGGAATTAACTATTACACCTTTTGTAATAAAAATAAAGGATTATGTGGTAAAGATTTAAAAAAGTAATAATGCAAGATGTAATAAGAAACAAACAATAAATAACATTTCAGTTTGTTAAAACTTGGAAAATAACGTCTAAAAATGCTACACGTCTGCTACTATTAAATTCCTTGTTCCTTCTTCTGAATTACTAATCAGATTTGCCAACTATTTGGGACATATTGA